>NC_053444.1:806738-1106738 GCF_007990345.1 Gossypium hirsutum
ACTTATGTCTTAGTCGAGAACAGTGAAACAAAGAATCAAAAAAATACGATCCTTGTATTAAAACGTTGAAAAATTTTCAGGAAAATGGCATATTTCACATTATTCGGAAAGAGAATCATATCCAGTAAGTTAGAATACAATGTCTCAAATTCCCAATACGTGAATGAATGCCAGAATCTTACTTATTTAAAAGATATTTTTTTATCTCGGGTTTAGGAAAGGGATCCATGCCCAGATAAGTTAGGACACGATCTTTCTTAATTCCCTGAGATCGTTTCAAAACTTGAGTTTAAAAGGATTCGTGCATAGAATAAAAAAAAGTAAAACACAAAAAAAAAATGCCACCTTTAAAAAAACAAATTTTGTCATACGAGCAAAACAACATATATAGTCGTTATAAAAAAGGGATGGAAACTAATTTCATTATCGATATGCGTGGTAATACCATGATAGATACGAAATGTATATAAAAATAATACAGGCCATAACAACTAAATAAAATAAATAAAAACAATTCAATAACATGTGAAACAATATAAAAAAATAAAAAAATAAAATAAATAAAGCACTTATGTAAAAAGTAAAGAGCATGTAAATAAATGAATAAATTACCATCAAATGAAACAATGATTAATGAATAACATATAATATTTATAGATATGGGTATGTATGTATGCGAGAATTATAAAATATGAAAGTATACATACGTGTATGTATTATAAAATATATAAAATATGAATTTATATGCATATGTAAAAATATATGAGATTACATATATAAAAAGGACGATAAGATATATATCATGAAAATATAGTGTATAGATATACAAAAAATTATGAAAATAGAAGTAATACAAATATATGTATGTAAAAATATTACTATTTACGAAAATTAGAAATATGTACGATTATTATGAACATAATGCATGCACAAGTATAAAAATAAGTGTATATGTATGTATAGTACAAAAAGTATGCATGTAAATATATAGAAAAATATATTATATATAAAAGAAAATATACGTGTATATATAAGAGCAACTATAATAACATAATAATAATAATACAAAAATAATAATATAATATAGAAATATAATAATGAATAGATGAGTAAAAAAAAATAAGATACAAAAATAAAACAGATGGACTAAATAGCAATAAAAACAAAAGTATTGGGCAAAATCGAAATAAAAAAGAGTAAAGAGGATTAAATTGTGACGCGCCGAAAGAGGGGGATCAAAATAGTAAATAACCCAAAGCCCCAAAATGCAGCGCAGCAGCGGACCAACTCACAACAAAAATAAAATTGCAGGGCTAAATTAAAAATAAGAGAAAACAACGAAAAAGGATCAAATTATAATACATGCAAAATCAGGGGACTGCGCGCGCAATTAATCCAAAAACTAAAAAACGCGGATCCTCCGGGTCGGGTCGGCCAACACGCGGGTATAGTCGATCGAACGACGCCGTTTAGACATTGGTGCTCCAGGTGCCAAACGGCACCGTTTCACTTCATTATTTAAATAAAAAAATTCATTTTTTTTGCTTCATTTTCCTCCGAAATTTCAGAACACCCCTCCCTTTTTGCTTATTTGAGCTCTGCTAGGTTCAAAAAAACCCATCCTTGCCGTCATCGCTCCATCACCGGGACCGGTGGCCACCACCACTCAAAGGGGATTTTCAGTCGGGCTTCAGACGCCTTTTAAAGGCCATGCCACCAAGACGTAGATACACCGAAGGGAGGAGGCTTTCGGCTTCCTTCTAGGTCCGATTCCGGCGATGGTGAGGGATCCACGACCGTCGGAGGCTCCGGCGAATTCTTTTTACTCTTTATTATATGAAAATGAAAGAAACAGAATCGAAAGAAAGAAAAATAGGTCAACCTTCTTTTCAGTTTTTGTTCTTCGATTTCTTGATATTCTCTGATGTTAGTAGTGTTTAAAATATTCCCTCTGTTAAGATTGTAATATTTGTATATCCACTGTCTATTTAGAATCGAAAAAAAAAAATCCTCCGTTACATAATAGATCCGGCTTTTTATAGCGAAAGAAAGAAGAGAAAAAAGTTTTTCTTTGTTTCTGCTTGCGTGTTTGCCATCCTCTTTGCAGATGATGTGACGAGGGCGGCGGAGTTGGTGGCTACCAGAGGAGTGGCGGTAGGTCTGGGCAGGTGGCCGATGGGACAAAGCGATGGCAGAGGGATGGGCACGGCTCTAGGCTTGGCCAGGGTTTCCGCCCTAGTCTGACTGGGTTTGGGGCCGGTTGGGCTTATGGGCCGTTTGGGCTCTGCCAATTGGGCTGTAGGCTAATTGGGCTGTCTTGTAATGGTTGGTTGGGCTGTGAGTCAGATGGCTGTCACTCCTCTTTGCTCTTGTCGTTCGATAACAGAGCAAGATAAGAAGCCATTCGCCGTCTCGTCGAGTCTCGACTTCTTTGACCTTTCTTCTTCAGTATTTCATTCCAATCATGTGTTGTTGCTTCAATCCACTCCACTGCAACTTCAGAGAATATTCTTGTAACTTCATCCATTCTGTTGTAACTTCAGGGGTAAGGTCCATCATTTTGACCGCTCCACTGCGACTTCAGGGAGATCGGACTCATATCTTCAACTTGGCCACTGCACTTCAGGGGATAAGATAGTGTCTTCGATCTGCTCCGCTGTATCTCAGGAGATAAGATCTCTTATTTTAATCCGCTCCACTGTAACTTCAGGGAGATAGGATAGTGTCTTCGATCTGCTCCGCTGTAATCTCAGGGAGATAAGATCTCTGGCTTCAATCTGCTCCACTGTAACCTCAGGAGATAAGATCTGAAATTCTTTGGTCTGTTCCACTGTAATCTCAGGGAGATAAGACCTGATGTGATCTTCTCTACTGTAACTTCAGAGAGATAAGATCCTTTAATCCGCTCCATTGTAATCTCAAGGAGATAGGATTACTATCCTTGATCTGCTCCGCTGTAATCTCAGGGAGATAAGATCTGTGTAATAAACCTAATTATGCCTAATGATTAGGATGACATGATCAAAATGAAACAAATGCTCCTAACTAGACATATGTGAATGGTGTTTGCATGAATGCAGAATTTTATTTTTCTGAGAATGATCTCGCTTAGGTTATCACTACTCGCAGTTTATCAAAGTTTTGTGACTGACGTGCTACAACGCCTTCTCGCTTGACTGATTTTTCTGAAGGAACATTTAGCCAGACTGTCCCCATTGTAAACCTCAAAGTTATATCCACTGGGACGCCAAAATTTGTACCATCATTCTCTCACAGCAATCTAAGGGTGGAAATGTGTGGCTTTTCCTCTGTCCTCTTTTATCACAATTCAGGATATAGGATCTGAACCGTTCTGGTTTCCTACACCATTCTCAAGGTGTCGTACCAAAGTCTTATGAGCAAGTGAAGCTCTCTTCTCCGAAGTAACCTTTTCCTATTGCCTGATGATCATTGCTTGCTTGTTCATTTAAGCTTTGTAGTTAACACAACAGCTTGTCATTTTGTTCAATCAATGTTTAGACCACGAAATCTGAAAGGATAGTCTTTAACTTAGACTCTTCTTTCCTATCTATTTCACCCTTTAAACTTGGTATTTTCTAACAATAGTCATGTTTCAGGTCCCTATATTATTTAGAAATTCTCAGAGTAATATGCAAAACTTCTTTCCTGAAAGTTCTATTAGTTCGTTAATCATTATTCCTATGCAACATGTTTGCAAAAAGACCATAACAATGGATAAGAATAAAGCTAGTTCTGATCATAACTCGAATAAAACATCAAAGATGGCGAAAGAAAGGTAACAAAGAAGTGGATTGAGAATGTGCGTTTTCACAAAAGGAAAGGAAGAAAGAAAGAAAATAAAAGAAATGTATTTTCAAGAATACACATAAGAACTAGGTGCCCCAGTTATCGCCGCTTGAGTTTCTCTGTACAAACTTTCCGAAGACCCTTCTAAGTTTGACATGTGTTCAGGAGATCTGCAATACTCTGTCAATGTTCCAAGACGTTGCATATCCTTTCTTATTGGTAAAGCAAGATCATCATATGCCCCTGATCAAAATTTGATCCGCTCAAGTCCTGATGTTCCAATCCTGCCCAATACTTGAGTCGCCCTTTTCGGGTTTTCGGCTCAAGCCCTCTTTGGTCTCAAAGTGCCCTTTACGGGTTTTCACCTTAGCCTCTCCAAAGATTTTTTTTTTTTAGGAAGCAAAGCGCCCTTTATGGGTTTTCACTTTGGTTCCCCTTTCTTTCATGTGAAGTATTTCTTGACGGAGTCTGCGTTTACCGGATTTGGTAAACTTTTGCCATCCATCTCACATAGGATCAAAGCTCCACCAGAAAAGGCTTTCTTTACAACATAAGGGCCTTCCCAATTTGGCATCCATTTTCCTCTAAAATCTTTTTGCATAGGAAGAATCTTTTTTAGTACCAAGTCCCCTTCACGAAATTCTCGGGGGCGAACCTTTTTATTATAGGCTCGCATCATTCGTTTCTGGTACATTTGCCCATGGTGAATAGCTCTTAGCCTCTTTTCTTCTATTAGGTTCAACTGATCGTACCGAGATTGGATCCAATCGGCTTCATCCAACTGTAGCTCAGATAACACCCGTAGAGAAGGGATTTCAACTTCAATGGGTAATACTGCCTCCATTCCATAAACCAGAGAAAAAGGCGTTGCCCCAGTAGAAGTTCTAACAGATGTTCGATAGGCAAGGAGAGCAAATGATAATTTCTCATGCCAATCCTTGTAGGTTTCAGTCATTTTCCCCACAATCCTTTTAATGTTTTTATTGGCCGCCTCCACTGCACCATTCATTTTGGGACGATACGGCGATGAGTTATGATGCTTAATTTTAAATTTGCTACAAACTTCAGCTATTGTGCTATTATTCAAGTTCATCGCATTGTCGGATATGATCCTCTCAGGCATCCCATATCGACAAATGATCTCCTTCTTCAAGAATTTGCTGACTACTGCTTTGTGACATTTGCATATGAAGCAGCCTCCACCCACTTGGTAAAGTAATCAATTACTACGAAGATGAAGCGATGCCCATTAGAAGCCTTTGGTGATATTGGCCCAATAACATCCATACCCCACATGGAAAACGGCCAAGGAGAGGTCATGACGTGAAGAGGTGAAGGAGGCGCGTGTATTTTGTCTCCGTAAATTTGGCATTTGTGGCACTTCCTGGCATGATCAATGCAATCTCCTTCCATGGTGGGCCAATAGTACCCAAATCTCATGATCTGTCTGGCCATCGTGAAACCACTGGCGTGCGTCCCACAAATACCCTCATGGACTTCTTCCAAAATTTTCTTGGCTTCTACCGCATCTACACATCTTAACAGTACTTGATCCTTCCTTCTTTTATATAACACTTCTCCATCTAAGACATATTCAATGGCTATCTTTCTCAGAGTTCTTTTGTCATTCTCTGTCGCTTGATCAGGGTATTCCCGATTCTTCACATATTGTAAGATACTCCGATACCAAGGACAATCATCTTTTCCCTCCTCCTCAATATTGCAACAATTAGCCGGGGTCTCAAGATACTCATCTGAACAGGCCTCATTGCCTCAAGTCTATTCACCTGAATCATCGAAGCTAGAGTAGCTAATGCATCAGCCATTTGGTTTTCCTCCCGTGGGAGGTAATAGAAGGTGATATCGTCAAACTCCTCAGCCAATTCAAGAACTAGTTTTCTATAACCGATTAGCTTAGGATCTCTAGTCTCCCACTCCCCTTTGAGTTGGTATATCACCAACGCTGAATCCCCGTATACTCTCAGTACTTTGATGTTCCGTTCAATGGCTGCACGAATGCCCATAATACATGCTTCATATTCTGCCATGTTATTTGTACAATCGAAGTCCAACTTGCTAGCAACAGGATAATGATCTCCACTTGGGATACCAAACTGCCCCAATTCCATTACCCGTAGCATTTGAGGCTCCATCAAAATTTAACTTCCATACGTGATCCATTTGAGGATTTTCTTCAGTATTCGCCACATACATCAAGTCCTCGTTTGGAAAATCAAAATTCAAAGACTCATAGTCCTCCAAGGCTCTACTAGCTAGGAAATCGGCTATTGCACTTCCTTTATGGCCTTCTGACTGACATATACTATATCAAATTCTGAGAGCAAGATCTGCCATCTAGCCATTCTCCCGTTCAAAGCAGTCGATTCCATCATATATTTTAAAGGATCTAACTTTGAAATCAATCCAAGTCGTGTGATACAACATATACTGCCTCAGTCTTCGGGTTGCCCAGATTAGAGCACAACACAACTTCTCAATTGATGAGTACCTCATTTCGCAATCGGTAAATTTCTTACTGAGATAGTATATTGCCCTTTCTTTCTTTCCCGTCTCATCATGTTGGCCCAATACGCACCCCATGGAATTCTCCAACACTGTCAGATACAATATCAATGGCCTATCTGGACTTGGAGGTGATAAGACTGGAGTATTAGCCAAGTACTGCTTTATCCTATCGAAAGCCCTCTGACACTCTTCATCCCATTACCCGGATTATGTTTCTTTAAGAGCCGGAATACTGGATCACATTTCTCTGTCAGTTGTGAGATGAACCGAGCAATGTAATTCAGCCTCCCTAGGAAACCTCGAACCTCCTTCTGAGTGCGCGGGGGAGGTAAATCTCGTATTGCCTTTACTTTGTCTGGGTCAACCTCGATCCCCTTTTTACTAACTATGAAGCCTAAAACTTCCCTGATCTGGCTCCAAACGTGCATTTGGCCGGGTTAAGCTTGAGCTGAAATTTCTTTAATCTCAAAATAACCTTTTCAAGACCTGAACATGCTCTTCTTCCGTTCTAGACTTCGCGATCATATCGTCAACATAGACTTCGATCTCCTTGTGCATCATGTCGTGAAACAAGTCACCATAGCTCTTTGATACGTTGCTCCCGCATTCTTCAATCCGAAGGGCATTACTTGTAACAGAATGTTCCCCATAAGGTAATGAATGTGGTTTTTCTCATGTCTCCAGGATGCATCTTTATTTGATTGTATCCAGAGAAACCGTCCATGAAAGAAAACAATGAATAGCCCGCCGTGTTATCTACCAAAGTATCAATGTGAGGCAGTGGAAAGTTGTCCTTTGGACTAGCCTTGTTCAAATCCCTATAATCCACACACATTCGTACCTTTCCATCTTTTTTGGGAACAGGGACGATGTTGGCTACCCAATCCGAATACTTGACCTCTTGTAAGAATCCAGCGTCGAATTGTCTTTTGACTTCTCTCTTATTTTCAACACAATGTCGGTCTCATTCTCCTGAGCTTCTGTTGAACGGGTTTACAATCCTCTTTTATGGGCAGACGATGCACCACAATGTTAGTACTTAGCCCAGGCATATCTTGGTACGACCACGCGAAAACATCCTTGAACTCTCGGAGCAAATTAATGAGGTCTTGTCTTGTCTTTGCGGTGATTTCAGTTCCAATTTTCACCTCCTTTCCATCCTCTAGGCTCACTATTTCTAATGATTCCCTATGAGGTAGGATATGCTTATCCTCTTGTTCCATCATTCTTAACAAGTCCGGAGATGCATCATAATCTTGTCATTTTCAAAGTCGTGGGATCCTCTGAACACACTTCTTGCTCAAAAATAGGCTCCGTGTTTGAGGCAGCGTTACTCATGTCATTGATATCTGAAGACCTATGAGGCATATCAAAGAATATACCAAGAATATAAATTTATGAATATGTTTGTGCAAAAGAATTACAAATGAAAGAATTATTTGTAAGACAATCAACCAAATGAAAAATATAAAAAGAAAAAAAAAGACTGATCAAGATGAACGTTGACATGTATTTCATTAAAATAATGATATTTAGGCCCCATGCCTATTTCACAAAAAATTTCATATCGTTTCTAGGCCAACAAACAACATGAATGTTTTGAGCATTACTCTGAATAAGCCCTAAAGACTACAGGGATTTCTTCAGCAGTCCAATTGTTTAGCTCGCTTCCAGGCTCATAAGGGCAGATCTCCAACAAAGCCCTCCTTTCCGTTGCTTCTATGGCGTTGGTATAAACATTTTCCAACATTCCTCCCATGCCGCTACCGGACACTCCACATTCAGAATGGATAATCCTCCCGACACAAAAGATGCAGATATGTGGGGAAAGGTTAAAGGCTCACACTTAACTTCATGTCCATTCAAACGCGCCCTTCTTCTCTCTTGTCTCTTCTCTATTTCTTTCTTCTTCTGCTTCATGTCTGGCTTGTACCCTAAACCAAATCTATCAAACTTTTCCTTCGGCATTGGTGCCTCAATCCTTCCCTGAAGATATTTTCCCAATCCTTTCCCGGGTAAGGCTCCTCTTCCTACCATCAATCGCAATCCCATCTCAGTGGTCCTGGATATTTTCGGTACTGGAATTCTATTTCCCTCCGCAATAAACATCGCGTTCACAAATTCTAACGACCGAAAAGAACATTCTAGTGCCTCATCGTTGATGTCCACATAAGGTGCATCGCTAGTCATCATTGCGATAATATCCTCCTCTGCATCTATTGTTACCAACCGATCCTCCGATACCAACTTCACCTTCTGATGTAATGATGAAGGTACTGCCCCTGCTGAGTGTATCCACGGTCTCCCCAATAGACAGTTGTAGGAGGGTTTAATATCCATTACCAAGAAATCCACCTCATAAGTGACTGGGCCAATCCTTAATGGTATCTCAATTCTCCCCATAACCTCCTTTTTTGTTCCATCAAATGCTCTTACTATGCTCTGGCATGCTTTCATGTGCGAACTGTCTATTGGTAATCGACTAAGAGTGGACAAAGGCAATACATTTAGTGCAGATCCATTATCAACCAAGGCCCCCGGGAGTGTGTACCCTTTGCATCGGACAGTAACATGTAGGGCTTTAGTAGAACCTCTTCCTCCGGATGGTATTTCATCATCACTGAAGAAGATAAAATTGTCAGCACCAATATTGTTGATCAGCCGATCCAGCTTGTTTACCGAAATATCGTCAGCCACATATGTTTCGTTTAGCACCTTTAATAGTGCATTCCGATGTACTTCCGAGTTTAAGAGTAAAGCTAATACAGAAATGCGGGCTGGCTATTTGTGTAGTTGCTCCACAACACTGTATTCACTATGTTTCAAAAACTTCAAAAACTCCTTTGCCTCCTCTTCTTTTATTGGTTCATTTACCAATGGTTCAACTTCTACTGCCTTCCCTTTCCTCTGTTCTTTCTTCCAATTCTCTTCCCTGGACGACTCTGCTTGAGCGTCATATCTTGTTCCATTGCGCGTGTAAGAACCTGTTTCCTGATTTCTTTCTGCTTCTTTTCCCAAAACGGTCACATTACACCCGTAATTCCACGGCACCATTTTGTTATCCCTATAAGAGAAATTTGATGGTTTCTGGATTACAATTTTCGGTGTTACCTGGGCCCTAACCTCATTACCCTTAGGGCGTGAGATAATGACCACAGGATGATTTGGAGCCTTTGTTCCCAACTCTGTCGCGCATATGCTCCTCATTTCTTTCGCATCTTCGTAAAACCTCATCTCTTTGTTATCCATCATGCTTTGAACCAAAGCCCTAAATCCTTCACATTCTTGGATTTCGTGCCCTATTTTATGGTGAAATTCACAATAATTTCCCATCTCATGCCCTTCCTCAGAATCTGAAATAACCAAACCTCTTTTCGCCATTTCTTTCCAGACCCGTTTCAATGGAGTTTTTACTTCAGCAATGTCAGTCTTGACTTCTTCTCCCGTACCTTCGCTAACCATATTTACCCCCTTATCTGCGTGATTAGGTAACGGATTCTTTGCGTTAGGTGAGTCGTCAAGTTTGACAACACCTAAATTGATAAGTCCTTCTACTACCTTCTTGAAGGCAGTACAATTTTCTATCGAGTGCCCAGAAATTCCCGCATGATAATCACATTGCGCGTTCGTATCATACCATTTTGGATACGGGGGTTGTAGAGGACTCAAGTAACGAGGAGCAACAACATGTGCATCGAATAAAGTCTGATACAACTCCTTGTATGACATCGGGATTGGCGTGAATTGGGGCTTTTCAGTAGTTTGCCTAGCTCCTGACTCTTGTCTTGATGATCCCTGTTGATTAGCAACCACTTTCTTTGGTTGATTCACGGTAATTGACCTACCATAAGCATTCACATTATTCACTTCATTTTCTCTTTTCCTCGGGGGTGCCCTCCTATTATTTTCTCCTCCATCTATTTTTCCACTTTTAATGGCATGCTCAATCATTTCACCATTCATGATTATATCCGAGAAATTTTTTGAAGCGCTTCCCAACATGTGAGTGATGAACGGGGCTTTCAAAGTATTAATAAAAAGCGTCGTCATCTCTTTTTCCAAAAGCGGTGGTTGCACCTGAACCGCCACCTCTCGCCACCTCTGCGCATATTGTCTGAAGCTTTCGTTCGATTTTTTCTCTAAATTTTGCAGAGTTATCCTGTCAGGCATCATTTCTGAGACATGATTATATTGTCTCAGGAAAGCCTGTGCTAAATCCCTCCAAGTAGCAATTTTAGCTCGGCTCAGCTGATTGTACCACTTCGACGCCGCTCCCGTAAGACTTTCCTGAAAGCAATGTATTAATAATTGATCATTATTAATATGCCCCGTCATTCTTCTACAAAACATAGTAATATGGGATCCTGGGCAACTAGTCCCGTTGTATTTCTCAAATTCCGGCATCTTAAATTTGTAAGGGAGCACCAAGTCCGGAACCAAGCTCAGATCCTTTGCATCTATTCCATAGCTTTCGATGCTTTCTATTGCCCTAAACTTTTCTTCTATCCATTTCCATTTCTCCTCAAATTGTTTTGGAAATTCCTCATTCGCCTTGTCCTTTTCAACCATCTCGTCAAGATCTGGGACAGCAATATTATTCGGGCTATCACCGGGATTAAAGCCCGCTCCGGGTTGAAAATTCATTGGGATTGAAGCATCGCCTTGGAACTGCTGGGGCCTAACCGACACAGAAGGTCTCCGCGGATGCAGCTCAGTCTGTACTTGCGCATGCGGAGGCGTGAAACCTGGAGGATAAAGTGGTTCACCATTGTTTTCTTCTTCACTAACAATCACAGGACCTTTACCCTTATCTACTCCCTTCAATAATTGCGTCATCTTAGCCACCAGATCATTTTGGGACTCCTCCATCTTTTGCACCATGTCACGCTGAATCTTTTCTATTTGCTCTTTCATTTGCGCCTGCAACTGGTCTTGCATTTCTCTTTGAAGTTGCTCTAGCTTCTCCAACCTTTGGTCCATAATTTTTGTCTTAGCTCAGGTACCGTAACTTTATTGGTTTTCCAGGTTAACTGAAATGATTTTATTCGATTAGGTTTTTTTAATGGTCATTAATGCATATGATGTGATGCAATGCATGAAAAGGATGCAAAGAAAAAAAGGCACTGATTCTCATTCAACTTCATTAGAAAACTTTACTAGATAAAGAGTTTCGTTACATAAAATAGACTACATATATGGCTTTGCCCTTACACTCAAAGCCTTAACCTTTCTAAGAAGCCAAGCTAACTCTCGGCCCCTGTCGGACTCTAACTCATACTTCAAACTTAATAGATCAGCCTGAACCGCTAGAGTTTGCAGATGATCAGCTACTTCGCGCACTTGAGTCACCGCCTCTCCCATAATATAATCTCTTTTCTAATCTGCTCTTGAGACTGACGGAATTGTCTTTGCCACTGCTCATTATTTTCTTCCAGAAGCTCTATCCGGATTTCACTATTTTGCAATGCATTCTCTAGCCCTCCTATTTGTCTTTTTAATTCTTCAATTTTGTCTAAGCTCGCCCTTAATTCAACCGTAGCATCATGATTACAGTATTGGTGAAGCGATCTTTCTAGTTCAGTTATCCGGACCTTCAACTCCGTCTTCTCGTCTTGGCAAACTAGTAGACTCTTTCCCAAGGCGACTTCTCGAGCCCGAGTATCCTGAAATTTCTTTTCCCATTGATTAGCTTTCGTCTTTTCCTCCTGAATTTCTTGTCGCCATTGTTCTGGCGTTTTACCCAAGCCAGCAGCTCTCACCGACCTACGCAACTTTTTGTAATCTGTCTTCAGGCTGTCCAAATCTTCTTCTGCTTTGTTCTTTCCTTTTCTCAATTTGTTGGCCTCTAATCTTTGAATGTCCACATCCAGTCCTAACTGCATTTTTTCTTCCTCTAGTTGTTCTATCTTCTTCCCCAATTCTAAACTCCTTTTTTCGAATTCTTGTTTGATGATTTCTATCTCAGAAGGCAAAACTTGTAAGTGTTCCTCTAAAGATCGAGCAGTTTCTGAATTTGACGCCGGGATGTTGTCGTTGATCCTTTGATCACGCCACTGACCATACTCAGGGGTAATTGTCGGACTCACGGCTAAGATCTTCATTCGACGAGTCTGGTTCCAGGCACTAGATATTTCTCGAACATTCTTCTTGTAATTGTCCTCCCTATAGGAAAAATCACTATAAGCCAACCCCTGCGTTGCTGGTATGAATTGTCGTGATCTATACTGTCTTGATACGAGTAGAGGAGCATATCCGATAGCTCCCCATATTCCGAGCAGCGGAACCCAGTCAAAATCTCCACATCGGTACAATATCTCATCAGGAATTAACCAAGGAGCCCTCCATTCAATATCTTCATCCTGGAGATTCTGGAGTATCTCTATCCATTTTTCTTCTGAAATATCATCCCGTCTTGGCGTGGCCACCAATTCTCCTAGAGGGGAGTAGTTATCAGAGAATACCCGATAGGAGACCTTTTCGACCTTCCAGAAGTGGCTATGGAACCATGCCAACAAGAGCTGCGCGCATCCAATAAACCTTCCCTCCCCTGCTTTTCGACACGCATTCAGGGATCTAAAAGTTTCAGCGAGTATTGCCGGAACCGGTGTCACCCCTTTACTAAGCCGATCAAACAAATCAGATACAGCCCCGTCTATGTGTCCTAAAGCTTTGGGGAAAACCACTAGTCCATAGATACCTAAAGCGAAGACATCGACCCTTTTCTTTAAGTCAGGATGTACAAGCACCAAATCTCGCAAACTTTTCCAAGGAACACATTTACTGTCGCCTTTCTGTTGGATCCGGGCAGCGACCCACTGCTCGCTCATCCCAGTGATGTTCATTAATTTCTTTAACAACGGAGGGACACAAGCAGCTCTGGAATAAGCCTTGTCGACTTGAATCTTTGGGCACCGAAGCAAGGTCGTATACTCCTCCACAGTAGGCGTCAAATCTACCTTCCCAAAAGTGAAACAACTGTAGGCAGGATTCCAAAACTGAGCAAGGGCTCGGAATAAATACTTGTCCACTTTGACACTAAGCAGATAAGGTAGGTCACCGTAGTTACAATAGAACAGCTGCTTGGCCTCGACATCCCATTGATCCCAGACTTCTTTCATTTCTCGAAGGTCATTCTGGATTACACTAATACGGGTAAAATCCCACAATTCTGACACGTACCCTTCGGTAAGACTATCGCCTTTCTCCCGTTGTGTCGTTTCAGCCCATATTCGCACAGCCGCATTATCCTCTACTTTATCAACAAACCCCTTTTCCATGATAAGCTTTCTACCAAGAAACTGAACGCGAATCGACACCTCTTTTAGAATGAAGATGCCATGCAATCACAAACAAAGTAAATTAGCATTAAACACAGAATAAGATTTAAAATAAGCGACAATAAATACAACATTCATTTAGGTAAGCACTAAAAATTTGGAGTAGCTCTACTTAGGTCAGTTCCTATGGCTCATTACATGTGGTTTGGCTCTAAAGTAGGGTACCTGAACCAGCAGATTCCTCGATCCTCACCCATTATAGGCTCATACGGACCAAGTTCGATTCAGGGGGATACATTTCCCTATGGCCATGCGGAGATGAAAATCTCACGAAGACATAGGTACGGATGTATCCCGGAAGCGATTCACTATCCCATGCGGAGGTGAAAACCTCACGAAGGCGTAGTTTCTCACTCCCACTTAAAAGGGTGTGACCAACGGTCATGCAATGCAATGCAGAAAGATATAAAAATTTAAAATACAAAACCTGATGAAAACTATAACTCAAAACAAATGAAATGCAATGAGAGGATCGTAAATTTAAACCAAAATTTTAACTTTCGACAAAAAGACAAAAAATAATCAACTCGTGGCTTGACTCTCTTATTTTAAGTCCCCAGCGGAGTCGCCAAGCTGTTGACACCATTTTTTTTGACAAAACGGGGTTGACTTGGGTTTTGAAAAAAAACGGGAGTCGCCACCAATCCTCTTTTTTTATGAGGTGCGATTGGATCACCTCGAAGAGGGGTTGTTTTTAATAAACGGTTTGATTTTATTAAAACAACAAGTTTGGTCCACGAAATTCAGAAAAACGGGTTCGGGAGTCAGTTACGCACGAGGAAGGATTAGCACCCTCGATACGCCCAAAATTGGTACCTAGTTGATTACTTAATGTCTTAATGTCAAAAATTGAGAACCTTGGAAAATTAAAAATACGATCCTCGTATTAAAATAAAAAAATTGGAAAAGAAACATATTTCACGTTATTCGAGAAAGAGAATCATATCCAGTAAGTTAGGACACAATGTCTCGAATTCCCGATACGCGAATGAAAAATACTTATTTAAAAAATTTTAGCCATCTCGGATTTTAAAAAACGAGATCACGACCAGTAAGTTAGGACGCGATTTTTAATCCCGAGATCATTTAAAATTTGAGTTTAAAAGGATTCGTGCATTTAGATTTATCGTGAAAATTGAAACCCAGTAAGTTAGGGTACGATCCTCACGAATCTAAACACGAAATGCCATCTTTAAAAAAAACAAATTTTGCCATACCGAGCAAAACAACATATATAGTCGTTATAAAAAAGGGATGGAAACTAATTCCATTATCGATATGCGTGGTAATACCATAATAGATACGAAAATGTATATAAAAATAATACAGGCCATAACAACTAAATAAAATAAATAAAAAACAAATCAATAACATGGGAAACAATATAAAATAAAATAAAATAAAATAAATAAAGCACTTATGTAAAATAATAAAGAGCATGTAAATAAATGAATAAATTACCATCAAATGAAACAATGATTAATGAATAACATTATAATATTTATAGATATAGGTATGTATGTATGCGAGAATTATAAAATATGAAAGTATACGTACGTGTATGTATTATAAAATATATAAAAATATGAATTTATATGCATATGTAAAATATATGGAGATTTACATATATATAAAAAAGGGACACATAAGTATGTGTATATATTCATAAAAATATATATGTGTATAGATATACATAAAAATTATGAAAATAGAAGTAATACAAATATATGTATGTAAAAATATGTACTATTTACGAAGATTAGAAATATGTACGATTATTATGAACATATATGCATGCACAAAGTATAAAAATAAGTGTATATGTATATATATAGTACAAAAAGTATGCATGTAAATATATAGAAAAATATATTTATATATAAAAGAAATATACGTGTATATATAAGAGCAACTATAATAACGATAATAATAATAATACAAAAATAATAATATAATATAGAGATATAATAATGAATAGATGAGTAAAAAAAATAAGATACAAAAATAAAACAGATGGACTAAATAGCAATAAAAAACAAAAGTATTGGGCAAAATCGAAATAAAAAAAGAGTAAAGAGGATTAAATTGTGACGCGCCGAAAGAGGGGGATCAAAATAGTAAATAACCCAAAGCCCCCAAAACACAGCGCAGCAGTGGACCAACTCGAAACAAAAATAAAATTGCAGGGCTAAATTAAAAATAAGAGAAAACAACGAAAAAGGATCAAATTATAATACATTGCAAAATCAGGGGGACTGCGCGCGCAATTAATCCAAAAACTAAAAAACGCGGATCCTCCGGGTCGAGTCAGGCCGACACGCGGGTATAGGCGATCGAACGACACCGTTTAGACATTGGTGCTCCAGGTGCCAAACGGCACCGTTTCACTTCATTATTTAAATAAAAATTTCATTTTTTTGCTTCATTTTCCTCCGAAATTTCAGAACACCCCCCCATTTTGTTTATTTGAGCTCTGCTAGGGTTTCAAAAGAAGCCCATCCTTGCCGTCATCGCTCCACCACCAGGACCGGTGGCCACCATCACTCAAAAGGGGATTTTTCAGTCGGGCTTCAGACACCTTTTAAAGGCCATGCCACCGAGACGTAGATACACCGAAGGGAGGAGGCTTTCGGCTTCCTTCTAGGTCCGATTCCGGCGATGGTGAGGGATCCACGACCGTCAGAGGCTCCGATCGAATTCCTTTTACTCTTTTATTATATGAAAATGAAAGAAACAGAATCGAAAGAAAGAGAAATAGGTCAACCTTCTTTTCAGTTTTTTGTTCTTCGATTTCTTGATATTCTCTGATGTTAGTGGTGTTTAAAATATTCCCTCTGTTAAGATTGTAATATTTGTATATCCACTGTCTTTTCCAGAATTGAAAAAAAAAATATATCTTTAACATAATAGATCCGGCTTTTTATAGCCGAAAGAAAGAAGAGAACAAGTTTGTCTTCGTTTCTGCTTGCGTGTTTGCCATCTTCTTTGCAGGTGATGTGACGAGGGCGGCGGAGTTGGTGGCTACCAGAGGAGTGGCGGTAGGTCTGGGGCAGGTGGCCGATGGGACAAAGCGATGGCAGAGGGATGGGCACGGCGCTAGGCTTGGCTAGGGTTTCCGCCCTAGTCTGACTGGGTTTGGGGCCGGTTGGGCTTATTGGGCCGTTTGGGTTAGGCTAATTGGGCCTGGGTAGTCCTTTAGGTTAAAATTTGTTATTGGGCCCTGGGTCAAAATTTGGGCTTGTACAAGTATCATTTTATGTGGATTCACAAGTTTCACCAGGAGAGAGAGATACCATTATTTTCAAATCCAACGCACTAACTCGTGAAGGTCTGGTGGCTAACACTCAATGATAAGATTTGTGTCCAAGACATTCATTTTTCTTTCTAGCTTTCCCTTCGGAGAAATGGGCTCAAGTTAAAAAAAAATTTCTCGGCATGGTCTAAACTTCAGTCAAACATTCATACCACTTTTTTTATATGCATTCCTTTCATTTTTATTTCCATGTTATTCTTCTTATTTATTCATTCGTAAGATTTGAAGTACCTTAAGAGATCAAAAAGAGAGAGGGTAAACTACATTAGTTGTCACCTAACAATGTTTTTTTTTCTCTTTTTTGACCACCCAACTGTGAAAAGTTACAAAATGACCACCCAATACTATTTAATTTTATCTTTTTTGGTCACTAGTTAGCTAACATGAACATGAAAATACTCAAAAATCCAATATGATTGGGTGACTAAAAAAGACAAAATCAAGTAATTGAGTGACCATTTTGTAACTTTTCATAGTTGAATAACCAAAAAAAAATAAAAACTACTCCATCTTCCACAAAACTAATAAGAACTTTCATTTGCTTAAAACTTTTGCATGAATTTGTTGAAAATGGTGCAAAAGTTAACATTAACATGGCAAGTGGCACCAAATACATATCAAAGATATCTCTTAATGATTCTTAGTCAACTATATATATATTATATTATATACATACCATATTACTCATATTTAAGATTATCAACCACCGGTATTCAATTTCATCCCTATATAAAGGAAACATTATCCATTTTCAACAAACATATGTATCCCTTTCTCATTGTTGTTTATTTCCTACATACAATACCCTCTCTAATGGCCACATACAAAAATGGTGAAACAGCAATAAACATGCCAGCGACAAAAGCCAGTGTCAAAGGAACAGCCCCATTGTGACGGGGTCTAGTAAATTTTCAAAAATTTTAGAAATTTAATGAGATTCTTTTTTTAAAAAAATGGGGTCTAATTAAATTATTTGTGAAACTAATGAGAATTTTCAAAAAACTTAAAAAAGTATAATGATAAGTTTCAAAATTTTGAAGGAGCCTAATTGATATTGTCTAAAAAATTCAAGGAAAAAAATGAAAAAATTTCCAAAAATTTTAGCGGGGGTTAATTAAATTCTTCTAAAAATTCCAAGGGAAAAATAAAAAAATTCCCCTTTTTTTCGCGGGGCCGCACCCCCTAGGCCTCCATAAGGATCCGTCATTGTTGTTAAACTCCTCGAAAGCTGTCACCGTTGCCGTCGAACACCCGAGCCGAGGAGAGAAAAAATGGTTTGCCGTCGGCGACTTCATTTTGAGACTATGCACCCTTGGAGCCGCCCTCGGCGCCACCGTAGCAATGGGGAATGCCGAGCAACTTCTTCCTTTTTTCCACTCAGTTCCTCCAGTTCGAAGTTCAGTATGATGATTTCAATATTTTCCTGTATGTTTTTATATTTAAGCATAATCCAAATTAAATAAACATTTGATTATCTTATATATATATAGAGATTATAATTATACAGGTTTTTGGTGATGGCACTGGGCATAGTTTCTTCTTATCTTTTCCTTTCATTCCCGTTCTCTATATAATATGCATCATTCGTTCACTTGCAACAAAGCCAAGGCTCTTCTTTGTCATCTTTGATTCCGTAAATTCAACTCACACTATATATTTATGAATTTTTTTTATAGTTAATTTCATTACCAATTACATCATTTCTGTCCACTTAATTTCAATTTGGATATCAATACTCAGGTAAAAGTATTATGAAGGTTTTTGTATGATAAGTCGAGTTGCATTTTATCTTCTATATTTAAAAGATAAGTAAATTAGTCATTATACATTAACCAAAAAGTAATCCCATTCTCCTGTTAAAAGTTTCATCAATTTATATCATTAAAAGTTAGTCTTTGTATGTCAAAATGAGGTGCACGTGGTGTGCCATGTGTAACTATTTGGTTATTCTATCAGTCACGCCAATTTTTAACAGTAAAAATTGATGAATTTTTTAATAAAAATGACAAGTTTGCTCTTTAATTTAATGTACAGGGACTGATTTACTCTTTTTTTTTGAGTAAAAGGGGTTAAATACATTTTGACTCGTAGTACAAAAACATCCATGATACTTCTACAAACACACAAATCAAATTGTATATATATATATATTGCATTGAGTAGACATGGATATTCACCGAATGGACTTAAATACATTGATGGTTTAATTATACACTTTCTTTAACCCAATTAGATATATTCTTGGGTTGGGCTACTCACCCAAACTTAGAGTCATGTTAAAAATTTAAGTGAGTTTGGGTAAAAATATCAAGCCTAAAAATTGAACTTAGACAAAAAAATTAGGCTCATTTAAAATATGAATCGGGTTTAAGATTAAACATTCAAGGCTCAACTCGTTTTTTATGTTATTTGTAAGACAAAAACTAAATCTATAGCAATATATAATATTATAATGTAAACATGAAACGAAAAACAAATAACCTCTCTATAAAATTTTAACAAATGAAAATATATAATTATTAAATATTAAATTAAAATAATATAGGTGAGCTTAAAATGAGTTTGGGTTAGTAATTTACAAATATGGGCGAACTTAAATAAAATTTTAAACTCATATTATGAGTCAGATTTGGACAAGTATAAATTGACTTAATATCATGCTTAAACTCGATCCGATCTGAACTCAGCCCAAAAACACCTTTAAACCCAATTATCAAATAATAATACATCCGATTCTGAAATAATCATACAACTTGGATTATATTATTCAAATAATTTAATAGAACCAATGTACCATTCATGTCCGCTACGGTTTATGTAACGGACATGAATACTAATCTTTTTAAGGTTTGTGATTGTTTATCTTAATTATATCGTTTTTGAAATTCGAATTTAAATTCTCGAAATTCTAGAATGTTGATAAAAAAGAGTTATAACCATATATTTTGCCATGTTGTCATGTTGATTTATTCATTTGTATGATCTCAGCTCACAAAGAAAAAAAGAAACTACTCCATCTTCCATAAACTGAGATCTCTGAGAATAAAACCAATATTTTCCTTAAAATTTTGGAAATGGTGCAAGCTAACATCAGCATGCCAACAACTCCAATCTCCACATACTAAAGTACTGAGAGTACCATATAGATATATATAGGTTAAAATATATTGTTAGTCCTTATATTTTAATAAAAATTGAGATTTAATCCTTACGCTTTAAAAGTTAAAAATTAAATCCTCTATTTTTTGGATTTAAAATTTCAGTTTGATCATTAAAATCATGAGTATTTTCTGTCAAATTTTATCAATTTGAAATTTTGATTAAACTGGTTTCATGTGACGACATATGATTGATAGAAAATAAACATGATAAATTTACCAACAATAGATTTTTAAATTGAAAAAGAGGATTAAAGGACTAATTCTCAAATCCTATAAAAGTACAAGGACTAAAACATATTTTAACCATATATATTTCATCCCTATATAAAGACAACATTCTACTAGTGATTTCCACATCAAAATCCTATGCTCCTTTCATCTTTCAATAGCCATCTTTTCCATTGTTCTTTTTATTTCCTAAAAACCAAATCTCTAATGGAGACCAATAAAACTATGAGGGAGACAACAATCAACTTGCCGGAGACAAAGGCCGAGGCTAAAGAAAAAGCCCCATTATTAAACTCTTCGAAAGCTATCGCCATTCTCGAACCACCGAATCGAGGAACAAAAAAAGGAATCGCCATCGGCGACTTCGTTTTGAGACTGTGCACCATCGGAGCCACCCTCGGTGCCACCGTAACAATGGGGAATGCTGATGCTGTCGCTCCTTTTACCACTCGGTTCTTAAGGTTTGAAGCTCAGTTCAATGATATTCCAACTTTCGTGTACGTCTTCTTCTTCTTTTTTTCATATGATAAATCTTTGGAATTCAAATAATTAAACATATATATGTATATACGTATGTATATGTATTGGCTTAATTTTACAGGTTTTTCATGGTGGCCAATGGCATAGTTACTGGCTATCTTTTCCTTTCATTGCCATTCTCTACAATTTGCATCGTTCGTCCACTTGCAAAAGCTCCGAGGATCCTCCTTGTCATCTTTGATACTGTAAATTCAACTCACTAACTATCTCTTAATAGAGTTGTTCATAAGAAGGGTGGTCTGTCCGACCTAGTCCGGTCTATTTTGGGTGACAAATGAAATGCCTTTTTAAAATATTCTTATTTAATTATAAAAATATATAAATATTAGTATAAAAAGTATATATTTTATTATTTTTAAATAGCAATATGGATTTTTGGGCAAGCTGAACTTGATCTCGAATTTGAAAAAAAGTTTAAATTAAGGTTTTTGTTCAGTCAGACACCTATGGACTAAATTTGATTCCCAACCTTTTGAAAATGGTCAAATTGTTGTTTTTAATAAAAATATTGACTAAAATATTAATTCTTTTAACATTGCAGCCCGTAATCCACATGTACTTCATGTTAAAATTTTTTAAAAAGTTATGAACTTTTTTATTTTTATTTTTTTAAATTATTTGTTGACTCAACATATCAATATGAAGTACACATGGATTGCCACACAGGTTGTCACATCAATATTGTTAAAAAATTATGTTTTAGTTAGCATTTCTGTTGAAGAAATGATTTGACTGTTTTTGAAAAGTTAATGGTTAAATTTAGCTAAAAAAGAAATAGCCAAATTGACAAAAGATGTAAACGTTGAGGGCTAAATTTATCATTATGCCTTATTTTAATATTTTTTATTAATATTCTTATTCAATCATTAACCTCTTTCTACCCTTAAATAGGATGAAAGTACATGTTTTAGCATGCTCAAACTCACGTTTTCTTCGTTGTTGCAATAGCAATTGAACTAAAGCTCAACAACCTAAACTATTAAAAGAGTCCTCCAACTAGTTTACTTTTATTAATTAAGCTCCTATATAGTTTGCTTTGTATTTAAATTAGCCCTTATTTCAAAATAAAATATTGATTCGTTTTAGGAGTGCTATTTAGGTATAAAGTAAAAGTTAGGGGCTCATTCACATACAAATTAAAAATTAAAGGCTTATCTTAGTAACAATTAAAGTTTATGGGTTATTTGAGTGTATAAACCGTTGAAAAAAAATTAAATCAATTGAAAATTAATATTTTCAGTGATTTAATTTTTCACGCATGTTTGATAATCTAAAATAAGAACAATCTATATTAAAAAAGTATAGAAAATTATAAGTAGACAAGAGCTACATGAATCAGGTGAAATGTTTAAAAATATAAGATGTAGAATATAATTTTTTTATAACTTAAAATTTATATTTATCAAATAATTTAATTATATTTCATAATTAATTTTAAGTAATAAATCAAATATATTTTATAACTTAAATTCAATACTTATTTTTCCCGCACTTAATTTCTCGGTATATCAAACTGACACTTGTCATGCCTAATTAACTGAATTTTGATTAACCTAAGATTGTCAAGTAGTTTTGATTTTTCAACTTCTATGTTCGCACCCGAATCTCAATAACATTTAATTACTTGGTATAATATGGACGGAATTAAAAGAGTAAAATTACATTTTGACTCTTCCAATAATTTATAATTCATTTCTAATCCTTAAAATAATTTCCCGACTTCATCCCTACGATATAATGTACACATTATGATGATTATTTTATGATTTCGAACTGAGTTATTGCAGGCAATGACAGGTTTAACTCTAGCTTCAGCTTCAGCTGTTGCATCAATTGTGTATTTGGCTCATAATGGGAACCCAAACACCAATTGGCTTCCTTTTTGTCAACAATTTGGTGATTTTTGTTCAAGTACAAGTGGAGCAATGGTGGGTTCTCTCCTAGCTGGCACACTCTTCATGACTATAATTATACTTTCAGCCTTTGCTCTTAAAAGAAATTGAGAAATAAAAATTAAAAAATTCCTTGTTTTATTATTGAAGTGTGGAAAAAAAAGAAAAAGAAAAGGAAAGCATTTGAATGATTTCATTTGCTTTTGGTAAGTGATTTTATGTTGTAATTTTTTAATGTAAAATGTTGTGTTACTTTCATTGTACACATATAAATGTGTTATTCAATGTTCCAACTTCCCATGGTTGATTGTATATTAATGTTTCAATGGATTGATTGAATTTGAGTGAATCGTAATACAAATCCTTAAATTACGATTTTTATTTTAAATTAGTTTCTGAACTTCAAGACGTTATCAGGGGCGAAGTCAAAAAATCTTTTTAGGGGGGCTGAAATGAAATTTTAATTTTTAATAGTCTATATCTTTATAATTTTTAAAGGATTATATTAAATTTTCATAATTTTAGGGGGTCAAAGTGTAATTTTACCTTTACTAATTTAAAATTTTCCAAATGGTCAAAACAAGAATTTTCCATTTTAGGGGGGGTCGGGCCCCTGCCAGCCCCCCAGTTTTGCCTTTGGACATTATAATTATATCATTTAATTATCGATGTTATATTAATCAGGTCATTTTATTATCTAAACTATTAATTCAATTGTTAAATGACATGTAACTAATTTTAAAATAAAAAAACTTAAAGAAAACGTTACTTTTAGAAAGAAAAACTAAGAATAAAGTTAAACTAAAAAGGGAAAGAATGAATAATAAAAAATTTGTAATAGCTTCGAAAACGTCAAAATTAATATTTTTTAAATATACTTTGATTTTTTTCTTAAAATTTTTATTTTAAATTATATTACGTAAGATCTGACGCGTTATTTATCAATTAAATTAATGATTTTAATAATAAAAGGACCTAATTGGCGTAATCTCGATGGTTTAAGAATGTAATTAGAATAATTTAAATTTTAGAAATTTAGTGGATTGAATTTTTATTATTGAAGTATATTTTATTCTAGAGCCTGTACGGATTTATTTTAGACATATCTAATAAATATTCTATAGTTAAATAGGTAGGGTTTTAACAAATAAGGAGCAGACTGTGGAAGCACAGTTGATAGCCACGTGTGCATATAATGTATAAAAAGGAATAATTTGATTTTAAAATCCAATTTAGTCCAATCCAAGCATTCAAAATTTGTTTCATTCGTCTTGCAATGTTTACATATGCAAAAAGAAAATTTCCAGAGTTATGACACAAAAATATAAAGAAAAAAGAGTTAATTAAATCGTAATAAAATTAAAATACAATCAAATAATGCTATTTAAAAATCTTAATAAAATTATGAAATCAAATAAAACATTATTTTAGGGAAAATTTATTTTATGACCCTTCCAATACATCATCCATGGTCTATTTTCAATTGTTTAATGACATTTCTACAATTTTTTCCATGTCATTGACATATAATTTTGGTATTTTTTTTATATTGAACTCGGACTCGAACCCGAAATCCCAAACCTAAACCTTGAACCATGATTCGAGGTTTAAGATTTAGGATTCAATATTCAAGGTCCAAGATTCAGGGTCTGGGATAAAAAAAACTACCAAAATTATGCGTCAATGACATGAAAAATATTGTTGAAATGTCATTAAATAAATTAGAAAATGACTATGGGTGATGTGGTGGGAAGAGTCCATAAAATAAGTTATTGATTTTACGGAATGGATTGCTTTTAAAAAAAGGCGACTAGACTAAATTTCAATATAAAGACTAAATCCGCAACTTTCATAAAATTTAGGGACTAATAGCAAAATAACATTTTCTATTCCCATATTGCAACTTTTCTATGTATGTAGGAGTTGTTGCCATGGTGATGTTAGCATGCACTACTTTCTAGCATACACATGCGAATATATATATATATATAGCTCAAAGATCTGAGTTTATGGAAGATGGAGCAGGTGTGTTGTTGGTCCTATGTAGGCTGAGATACTACAAATGAATAAATCATTAGCATGACATGGGAAAATATATGTTTATATCTCTCTTTCTACACTTGATTGGTCTCTATCACTAATATGAATATATTGTTGTATATTTGAGGACTGATAGAGACTAATCAAGTGTAGAATGAGTTATGCTTGTATTATCTCAGCCCACATAGGACCAAGAATACAACTGCTCCATCTTTCATAAACTGAGATCTTTGAGCAATATATATATATATATATATAATATATCTTCGCATGTGTATGCTAGAAAAGTAGTGCAAGTTAAGGCGACAACACTTAAATACATAGAAAAGTTGAAGTATGGGAATAAAATGATTAGTTCTACAACTTTTGTAAAATATAGGGACTAATAATAGAATTTAACCAATAAAAAAAGAATGGGATGAAAATCCCCTCCCCCACTTAATACCTCAATACCCCCAATAGAATTTAAACAATAGAAAAAGAGAATGGGATGGAAATCTGTCCTTTTATATATATATATATATATATATATATCTTTTTACAACTCAAGTTCGTGATTGTCTTTCTCAATAATATAACATAATAGCATAATATATTTTTTTTATTCTAAATGGTAAATAAATTATCTTCTATGGCAAAAAAAGTGTTTTTAAAATTTAAAAGAAATGGGGGATTTCTAACGTTTTTTAAATTGAACTGGTAGTCAAATTGGTTAGGACATTAGTCTCATTGATTCGATTAAAATTTATTAAAAATTTAAAAATAAAAAATTTTGGTTCAATCACTTCAACCGGTTCGTATCAGTTCACTGTCTAATGGTTCAAGGCCATTCCTCGGATCGATACCTCAATCAGTTCCTGATCCAACCAGTTCAATCATCCTTAGGGATTTCTATAAAAAATTACGTTACAATTTAAAATCAGATTGAATAGGATACCTAAATTGCTTGGACTGAGAATTTATGGTCTAACAGATCCAACACATTATATGAAACCATCCATTCGCATAGTTGGTAAATGCGGGTAAATGAGTACCTAGGTTCGAGATCTATTGTGCGTAATTATATATGTGGATCTCCGAATCCTACAATGTTTTGTTGCCATGTGTGAGTTTTATTTCAATTAGACAGTTTTAATTTGTTCTGGATTCTTAGTTTGTTTGTGCTGTATTAGTTTGATTTTACGCTTTGTAGTTACTTGGACATGTACTCATATTTGTACTCTGATTTTACCCACGATGTTAAAAATGTAGCAGTTATTGTTTCGCGAGGACTAAAATTTGAAAGTTTGAAAAATACAAAGACTAAAAATAACTAATTAAAGTATAAGGATTAAACTCATAAATTTTGTAAACTACAGGGACTAATAGAAGAATTTAACCAATAGAAAAAAAGAATGAGATGGAAATCCCCTCCCCCAGTTAATGCCCCAATCCTACCTCTTTAAAATAATAGCCTCACGTCCTTTTTTTAATATTAAAGAAAATTTCTTTTAAATATTAAATGACACTTTGGTTGAATGTTATAAAATATAAATGTTAAAAATTATAAAAGTTTGAGTTCGAATTTAGGGATAAATTTTAAAACTATACATGAATTTTGGTTTAATGTATAATTGTATACATGAATTTTGATTTTGTGCAATTTTATACATGAAATTTCGATTTAATCAAAATCTCGTAAATTATTAACACAATTATTGATATAACATCATGTTATGTTTATATATTACATATGTAATAATTATATTTATCCGATATAAAAACAGATTGATGGATTTATTTCTTTAAACGCGTATAATTAAATCAAAATTAAAGTTTCAAGTATATGTTAAAACCACAATCAGAGTTTCACGTGTATGACTGCACCAAATCAAAGTCCATGTATATAATTACGTATTAAATTAAAGTTCATTTATAATTTTGAGATTTATCCTCGAATCTTTTACTATTTTTTATATAAAAAAAATATAATGATAAAAATACCCTCAAAACAATACCGTTTATCTTATAAAGTAAAGGTATTTTTATCATTAACTAAATGAATTGATGTTCGATTGAGTGGTGACACAAAACTTAGTAATAAATTTAATATTAGTATAAATAATGGGAAAAAGATTACAAAAACCAATTTAATATAATTTTTATTATTACATTAAAACAATATCACTAAAAAAAAAGCTCACATAAGTTCGATTCCATAAGAATATTTTAGTTTTATTTGGTAAGCAATATCATAAAATAAGATAGCCTAATTGCAAGCCCAATTTTTTAATCTTACTAAAGATTTAATAAGGGTAAATTCTATAAAAGTACACTGAACTATTAGTAAATTTATTTTTTTATCACTCAACTTTAAAAACCTATAAAATAGTTACTAAACTATTCGAATGTTTTCATTTAAGTCATCGGGTCATTAAAATTGCCGTTATATGGCCTTCTCCGTTCCCACCACTAGCACCAATAAAAAATTCTTCTTCCCTTTCTTTTTTTTACATTTTAGTTTTTCTTTCATAAAATAGCTTTAAACGATACAAATTTGCGAAGAAAAATTCGAATAGCTTTCTTTTCTAATCTCTGATATTGGCCATCAGATCAACTCAAGGTTGTTTGAATTGGATTGGGTTGGCCGATTGGATCGAGAATCGGTCGGGGTACAGGTTTGGAGAATGGCATTGAACTGTTGACTCGGGAACCAATACGAATCGGTTGAATTACACAAAAAAAACTAGTTGACCCAAGAATATGTATGGACCAAGCAAAAAATTGGTTGACTCAAGAACTAATACGAACTAGTTGAACCAAGCAATAAACTAGTTAAATCGAGCAGTTGAACTGGTTGGACTGAATTTTTAATATTTTTTATTTTTTTATGAATTTTTTAATGATTTATTTAATCAAGTTGAATGGACCGGTTGAATTGATAGCCTGACCGGTTCGACCATCGGTCTGATTTTGAAAACCTTGAATCAACTTGGATTTAAGGTTTGTTTTTTACTTGTAAATGGGTATTATTTTACTATATCAATAGTTGAATCGTCACTAGGAGCTCGTCTACCATGCTTTAAAAAAAACTTGATAGTCCAGTGACTTAAATGAAAACTTTCAAATAATCGGTGACTATTTTGTAACTTTTTGAAGTTAAATAACTAAAATATAATCTTAATTGATAGTTCAGTAACCTTCAATATAATTTACCCATTTAATAATCATCTTCATCCCTATATAAAGACAAACACTCCAAAAATCTTACACACTCCATTAAGTCATCTTTTTCTCATTGTGCTTTCTATTTCCTTAAAACAAAATCTCTAATGAAGACGGACAAAAGTGTAAAAGAGACAGCCATCAACATGCCGGAGATAAAGTCCGATGATAAAGCAAAAGCCCCATTATTAAACTCTTCGAAAGCTATCGCCGTCACCGTCGAACAACCGAACCGAGGATCGAAAAAAGGAATCGCCAGCGGCGACTTCGTTTTGAGACTGTTCGCCATGGGAGCCGCCCTCGGTGCCGCTGTAACAATGGGGAATAATCAACAAATCCTCCCTTTCTTCACTCAGTTCATCGAGTTCTTAGCTCAGTACAATGATATTACCACTTTCGTGTATGTCTTTTCTTTTTGGTAAATTACAATAGTAGTCACCCAATTATATATATAATTATAAAATAGTCATTAACTATTTAATTTTGTCTTTTTTAGTCACCCAACTATCTTAGATTTTTGGGTGTGTTCATTTTTACATTAGGTAGCTGGTAACCAAAAAAGATAAAATTGAATAGTTGAGTGACCATTTTGTAACTTTTCATAGTTGGGTGACCAAACACAAAATCTATAGTTAGGTGACTTCTACTATAGTGTACCCTTTCTTTTAATTTTCTTTTGGTTAAACTATATTAATATTCACCCAACTATTAGTAAATTTCTTTTTTTTTGTCATCCAACTATAAAAAGTTATAAACTGATCACTCGACTATTCAATTCTGTCTTTTTTGGTCACCTGCCTATATTGGAATTTTTTGTGTTTACATTTTCATGTTAGTCGGCTGGTGACAAAAAAGACAAAATTGAATAGTTGGGTGATCATTTTGTAACTTTTCATAGTTGAGTAACCAAAAAAGAAATTTACTAATAGTTGAATGACCTTTACTATAATTTACCCTTTCTTTTATTTTTATTTTTTTCATATAATAAACCTTTGGGATTCAAATAATTTAGTATCGATTATCTAATATATAATATTTATTGACATAATTTTACAGGTATTTCGTGACTGCAAATGCCGCAGTTGCTGGTTATCTTTTCCTTTCGCTGCCATTCTCTGTGATCTGCATTAATCGACCACTTGCAACGACGCCGAGGCTCGTCCTTGTTATCTTTGATACTGTAAAATCAACTCACTATTTATCTCCATATCTCTTGCTTTATTATTATTTTTTTATATTAAATTGGGTTGGAATTGTATTGGTTAGTCGGGTCGGTTGAATCCAGAATCAGTCAGGGTATTAGTCCGAAGAGAGGCGTTGGACTAGTTGACCCGCTAAATAATTGAACATGGCTAAAAATTCTAGTTGAACCATTTTTATTTTTTTTATTTTATGAATTTTAATAATTTATTTAATCAAACTGTACAAATAGTTCAGACCATCAAACCATTGGCCTGACTGGTTTGGTTCTATAACCTTGCTTGTAATCCCTAACTAAGGGTGTAATTGAACTGAGCCTGAATATTGGTAACCTCGAGCTTGATCGAACATATTTTTTTAGGCTCGAGCTCAACTCGAGTTATTATTAGGCTACTCGAGCTTGAGCTAGATTTAAGCTCATGTATTTTCGAACTCGAGCTTGGCTTGATTATTAAACTTGAGGTTAATAATATATTAAGGGCAAAAACATAATTTAATAATATGAAATATTTAAAATGTGTATTAAAAATGAAAAACTTGATAAAACTTGTGAGTTGTTTGAGCCAAGTATTTACGAAGCTCGAATTTGACTTGATTGATAGCTTGAGCTCAGCTCGACAAGTACTAACGTCTCATTTACACTCTGTCAACCTTTAAATCAGAGAATAATACATATTTAAGTATACTCGAACCTATGTCCTCTTAGTTGTTGCAATAGCAACCATACCAATCGAGTTAAGCTTGAATCAATGTTTTTTTCTTTAATATTTGAGATTAACATCCCTCTTCAATGCATATAATGACAAAAAAGTTTAAATTATTAAAAGAACCCTTCAACTAGTTTACTTTTATTCATTAAGCTCTTATTATTTTATTTGTATTTAAATTAGCCCTTATTTCAAATAAAATATTGATTTATATTAAGAGTGTTATTTAGGTATAAACTAAAATTTAGGGGCTCATTCACATATAAATTAAAAATCAGAGGCTTATTTGAGTATCAATTAAAGTTTATGGGTTATTCGAGTATACAAGAGTATAAAGGCTTATTTAAATAAAGTAACAAAGTGTAAGGGCTTATTTAGTATATTAGCCATGAAAAACTTAGAAATGAACATAATTGAAATTTGAAGGTAAAATTCAAATTTTTGCCCCTTTACTATGATCATATTTGGGATTTAGTTCCTATACTTTAATTTAGCTTATTTTGATTCCTCATTTTTATAATTTCATTAGTTAGTCCAAATAATTAGTATGATTAACTATTCTAGTTAAAATAATAAAGTGGATTTTTAGAAAAAGAAAAAAGGAAAAGGGAAGTTTTTAAGGAAAATTCCAAGTGAAAGTATTAATAATGTTAATTATTTGGACTAAATAATGACAATATAAAAGTATATGAATTAAATTATATCAAATTAAGTACAAAGATTAAATTCAAATTTGAGTAAAGGGACCAAAATCAGAATTTAACCGAAATTTGATTACTATCGAGTAGCTTTGGGACTTTTCAAATAGGAACAAAACAACATTTAGTTCTTGAACTTGGCAATTTTTCCCAACTTGGTCTTAGAACTTCTTTTTTCCAGCTTGGTCTAAGTTCGTAGATTAATCTAGACAAAAAAAAAAGAGTTAAAGGACCAAGTTCGAGGACTAAATGTTGTTTTATCCCTTAAACACTAGCTATAAGATAAGTATGACAATGTTATTTTATGGTTTGAAACATTAATTAGCTCTTAGATTGTTGTAGGAAATGGTGCAATTAATTTTTTTTAATACAATGCCTACTCCTACCCATAGTCCCCTTATCTTGAAATAGAGAAAATGTGCTTAAACACGTGTAAACTTACACCCTCTTTCTTGTTACAATAACAATAATACCAATTACACTTAGACTCAATCAACAACTTTTCTTTTAAATATACATGATTGATATCGAAATATGAATACAGAGATTTAATATTTACACTCGAGTTTTAATAACATTTAGTTTACTTAGTATATCGTTATTTTATAATTTCAAAGGGTACTTAGTTGTAGACTATTGCAGGTAATGATGGGTATAACTATAACCGCAGCTTCAGCTTCAGCATCGATGGTGTATTTGGCTCATAACGGGAACCAAAACACGATGTGGCTTCCTTTTTGTCAACAATTTGGTAATTTCTGTCAGACTGCAAGTGGAGCAGTGGTGGGTTCTCTCATAGCCGGCACATTCCTCATGTTTATAATTATCCTTTCAGCTTTTGCTCTGAAATGAAATTGTTGGTTGGAGCAATAGTTAGAGCTTTTGTCTGATCCTCAAGTGGTACGAGTTTAAATTTGGTCATCTCTCTCTTTCGATATTGTATAATAAAAAGGAAGAAATAAAAAGTTGAAAAAAAAAAGGGAGATGAATTTGCAATTTCAATTGATTCTTAGAGGGGTGTTGGGGGAAAGCATTTTAATGATTTCATTTGCTTTCTATGTTCAAAGTAAAATGTTGTGTTATGTAAATATTTGTATAAATATAAATGTGTTATTCAATGTTACAACATTCCATGGTTGATTGTACATCAATGTTTCAATAAATTTTTATTATTTAGAGGAGCAATAATGAAACCCTAAATATACATTGTAAAACAGATGTGGAGGATAAAAAACATACAATGTGCAATTTGATTCATGAACTTTGATTTGATTCAATTACATACACGAAACTTTGATTATGATTCAAATGTATATATGAAACTTTAATTTTAATTCAATTATACGCATTTAAATAAATGAACACATCAATTTATTTTTATATTAGATAAATATAATTATTTGTATATACAATATATAAATATAAAATGATACTATTTAATAATTTGTAAAAATGGGAGCAATTCAAAATTTCATGTATAAAATTACACAAAATCAAAATTTATATATAATTGTGAATTTTATCCCTTACTTTTATTTCTTACTATAATGTTTAATACATCGTATTAAAGTAATTGTACAATATTAAAATATTGTATTTTTGTAATAGAGTTAATTACGGACTGTACTGAGTCAAGACCTGATTTTAAATTTTTTTCAAGCTCGAGATTGACTCACCAAGCCCACCTATTTCATTGTGTTTAAAATAATAAAAAAATAATTTTTGTTTAAATTAAAATATATAAATATTAATGTAAAATTATTTTTATATCTTTTATTATTTTAAAAAATAAAAACAAGTTAGGTTGATTTGAGGTTAAAAATATAGACACAAATTCTGAGTTGTAATTAGGAGCTTTATCTTCCTTAGTGATATGTGACCATGGTGTTTCAAGTTTAGGAGTGCAGCTTCCATTGACTTTAGTAAGAAGTGGTACCTAATCTATTACTACTTTTCTTGATACATTCTTGTAGATGTATTTTATAAAAACTACTAAAACAACATTTAGTCTCTAAATTTTGATAATTCTTTTTAATTTAGTTTTTAAACTTCTTTTTCTACATTTGTCTTGAAATTTGATTTTTTTTTAATTTTGGTTATGTGATCACGTGTCGTTCTGAAATTATGTCACGTCGCCACTTAAAAAATCATAATTATTCTATTAAAAATTTTAAGTTATGACATGGTACAATCTCATAGTATTACGACATCATATAGACAAAAACCAAAACTACAAAAAATTGTCAAATTTCAAAATAAATGTAAATAAAAGAAATTTTAAATATCAAATTGAAAAGAATTGACAAGTCCTAAGACTAAATGTTGCGTTATCCCGAAATTCTAATGGCATTATGCTATTGATACTTCAACAATTTGGGGGTTGAAGAAGATATGGGCCAAATGGAGATAAGAGGTGGTGAAAGTCATGTTGGACCAAATGAAGATGATTTGGGTGCTGACATTTTTATCATATCTGTTTTTTTTATAAAATATCTAGAATTATGCATAGCTTGTCTCCAACCTTTAAATAGAAAAATAATGCACTTTAACATACTTAAATCTATGTCTTCCTGCGCTGACAATAATATCGATACTAATCGAACTAAAACTCAATCGACTATTAAAGATAATATTATTGAATCGACACAATTCGTTAAATAACATCAAAATATTTCAAATCCAACCGTCCTCGTATAGAGAGACCAATGAGGGTTCTATGTGCTACCCATTGGTCAACCTATGAACATTCCTAAAAACAACCAAATCAAAATAAGAACCAAATCTATGAACTTCCTCAATGATTTGACTCTATAACGAAAAGAGCCATAGTACAACTATTCAACTTAGCCACTAAAGCGTAATTGTCAGATTCAACGGTGATGCGTTTAAAGCCATGCTACTTAGCTAGAGTAAGTGGCAAAGGCCACATCAAAGGCTCCCTCCATGCTCTACGCACAGCCTAATTGGACCAGACCATTGTTGAAAATGGAACATTGCTAGTATTAAGGCTTTTAGAATCAGACCGGTAATTCAACCATCAAACCATTGATTATTAATTCGATTGATTCAATCAATCTAATCAATTTGATCAATTCAATTAAATAAATTATTAAAAAAAGTAAAGAAATAAAGAAGATCAATTCAATCGATTTAACCAATCTAATCGATCAATTCAATAAATTCAATTGGTTCAACCAGTACCCTAACTGCTTCGGTCCAATTCTAAAAATAGTAGTAAATATTTTAAGGACATGTGATCTTCGTTTTTCTGTTTAATATAGGTGCGTATTGTGAAAGAGTTGTGGATTTTAGCTTTAAATGCTCTTTCTATTTGGTTTCTTTTATTCCTTTTAGCCATCTCTGATTCAGGTTCTTCGTCGATATGGTGTTTTATTTTGAGTTTGCTATTCAATATAATAATTTTTAAGTTTAATATGCAATTTGGTACTTAAGTTTAGCTTCAATATTTAATTCAGTATCTGTTTTTTAATTTTAATTTGGTACTTGAGTAATCGAGTTTGGTTTCCATGTTCAATTTGATGTTCAAATCAAATGACATCATGTGGTTCAATGAATATTTGACACATGTACTTTAGTAAAAAGGAAATAAGTACTTAATTGAGACAAAAAAAAAGAGGCACCAAAGTGAATATTGGAGCCAAACTTAGGTACCAGATAGTATATTAACTGAAAAGAAAAAGGAAAAAAATGGTTAACTATACAATTACTTACCCAACTATTAGCATGTTTCTGTTTTAGTTACCAAACCATAAAAGTTTTTATTTTCGTCACTAATGTTATCGATTTTGGGCACCATCCATTAAATCAAAAACGAAAATAATGACATGCCTTTTTTAATTAATATAATTATACATTTAGTCCTCAATACTTACATATTCTATCAATTTAATCCTTATTCTAGATAATCCAACAAATATAACCCAAAGACAATAACCAAGCATTCCTATTAATAGTTGAAAATCATAAAATTATATATTGAAATGTAATGTGAAAATTTTATATGTACTAGAATTGGAAATCTAGCTGCAATTCTACCTGATCAATTCAACCAGTATTACGATTTTTAACTAGAATTGCAGCGATGTTTGTTTCGGTTTTAGAACTCTGGTACCAAATTGAATATTAAAATTGAAATAAAGTACGAGATAATATATTAACCCGAAAGAAAAAGGAAAAAGAAATTGAAACATATCTACTTAGTGAAGCTGTTACTAACAACTACTGACTACATCTTCCATGAATTGATATCCTTCAGCAAAATCTTCACATTTTCGCATGAAATTGTTGAAAATGGAGCAAGTTAAGATCACCAAGCAACAACTCCAATCCATATGCACTAAAATGGTCGTACCAAATATATATATATATATATTATCAAAGATACCTCTAACTATATATATATATTTATATACACTACTAGATATCTTCATTCCATTCATCTTTACAACATATATCTCTCTCATTGTTCTTTATTTCCTTGCAATATCATCTCTCTAATGGCGACGGATAAAAGTGGTGAGATAGCAATCAACATGGCGGAGACAAAAGCCAGTGCTAAAGGAACAGCCCCATTGTTAAACTATTCGAAAGCTGTCGCCGCCGTAGAACCACCGAATCGAGGAGCGAAAAAAGGGCTCGCTGTTGGCGACTTTGTATTAAGACTGTGCGCACTTGGAGCCGCCCTCGGCGCAACTGTAGCAATGGGGACTGCCGATCAACTTCTCCCTTTCTTCACTCAATTCCTCCAGTTCGAAGCTCAGTACGATGATTTCGATACTTTCCGGTATGTATTTTATTTATTTATTTATTTATATATTGAAGTGTTAAAAGTAATGAGATTTTTGTACTAAAAATCAGATTATATTGTATCTCTTTTTACTTAAAAAAAATAAATTCTTATATATTAGATCTAAAAGTAAATGTGCTATTTCTATTAAAATTTAATCTATTTCTACTATTAAAAACCGATTGGCTGAAGAAATACCCAAACAATGACACCTTGTGTGCCACGTGTACCTTATATGACATATAAAGACCAATTTTTAAAAGTAAAAATAGATGAACTTTTTAAGAAAATGATAAATTTACCCTTTGATCTAACTTGCATAAACTATTTTGTTCTTTTTTTTTTATCAGAAAAGATAAAATATAAAACTAACTCTTAGTACAAGATTCTCGATGATACTTTTATCATATATATATTGACTATAATTATACAGGTTTTTCGTGATGGCACTGGGCATAGTTTCTTGTTATCTTCTCCTTTCATTGCCACTCTCTATAATCTGCATCATTCGTCCACTTGCAACAACGCCAAGGCTCTCCCTTGTCATCTTTGATTCCGTAATACCAACTCACTATATATTTTATATGTATACATTAATGATTTTTTCAGGGCTAAATTGTTATAAACTTCAAATGTTATAATACTATGTCAATTAGATTATTCCATCAACTTAGCCGTCAATTAAGGTTTAATTTTTAATTTGAATATTTAAAACACGTGGATAAAATTATAAACACGTGTATATTTATTATATGAATTTTATGTGAAATGATTTTTTTATTGTATCAAATTCAATCACGTATTTATAATTTGATCCTAGTGTTCCAAATATGTTCTAGGTAAGATTCGCTAAACATAAATAGGTAGATTTCCTTCGCACACGAATCAAAATAGTATTAAATTAGTGGGTATATAATGTATTTGGTTGTTATGATGGTTATTTTATGGTTTTGAAGGATAATTATTTGTTGGATTGCTGCAGATGATGGCGGCTTTAACCATAGCTGCAGGTTCAGCTTCTGCATCGATGGTGTATTTGGCTCATAACGGGAACGATGACGTGAATTGGCTTCCTTTTTGTCAACAATTTGGTGATTTTTGCCAAAGTGCAAGTGGAGCAGTGATAGGATCTCTATTAGCTGCTGCACTCCTCTTGATTATAATTATCCTTTCAGCTTTTGCTCTTAAAAGAAACTGAGAAACTCACACATATAAAGAAAAGGTAAAAGTAAGATGGATCACATGTATTAGGTGTCGAATTGCATTTTACTCCTACTAAAAACAATAAAATTAGTCTTTGTACATTAGATTAAAGAGTAAACTGACCCTTTTGTTAAAAATTTCATCTATTTCTATTGTTAAAAATTGATCCCTATGCATCAGATACACGTGACACAACACATGTTATTACGTGGTTATTTCCTTAGTCTTGTTAGTTTTTAACAACACAAATAGATGGAATTTTTAACTGAAAGGACCGATTTGTTCTTTAATCTAATGTACAATTACTAATTTACTCAATTTTTCAGTAATGGGTGTAAAATGGTATCTTCATAATACTTCTATCAAAAAAATTCTATTGTTACAACATTAAAATTTGATGTTAAAGAAAGGGAAGGTTAATGTTCAAATTGCATTGGTTTGTAAATAGTGTGTTGTTGAAAGTATTAGAATGATTTCATTTGCTTTTTGGTGCGTAATTTTATGTTGCAACATTTTAAGGGGAAATCTTTACATTTGACATATCCACTCAACACACCGAAATGACTAAAGCGCATCAAAATTTTGATTAGAATGATACATATCGACTAGTACAACCAGTTTCGGTACAATATTGACTACCATAGCTAAAACGCTTGACAAATTTTTAAAACTACACATTAACTTTAGTTTAACATGTAATGTTATACATAAAATTTTATTTTGTGCAATTTTAGACATGCAATTAAAATTTCTTAACGCAATTATTGATATAGCATCATTTTACGTTTTATATATTTCATACATAAATAATTGTATTCATCTAATATAAATATAAATTGATGTGTTTGTTTAAATGTATATAGCTGAATCAAAAATCAAAATTTCATCTATACATTTGAACCACAATTAAAGTTTAATGCGTATAATTGCACCAAATTAAAATGTATGTATCAAATTGAACATTAAATCAAACTTTATATATAATCTTGAGATTTATCCCAAATAAAAAAATGGTTGCTGGTAGGTAGAGCATTCAGTTTTTTCTGTTTGATTATTTTATTATTATTATTATTAAATCAACTTAACCGATCATAATTTACAAAAACCACCCGACCAAATTAGAGCTTAAGTATCGATGTGAGTGAATTGATTGATTAATTGACTTTAGTTATTGGACTTGAATAATATATATATTTATGTTATATATTATAAATTATAAATATATTTTAAATAATTAAAAAATTAAATTAAGTCAAAGTTTTTGGTTGAGTTAGTTGAAAATTTAAAAACCAATAACCGACTGAAATAATCAACAAAATCAAATGCATAACCAAAAAGACTACCTAAATTGAAATTGACTAAACAAATTAGGTCCGTTTAGCCAATTTTCTTGATTTTAGCTGAAAACTGCTTTCCCCTAATTATAAGTAGAGGTGTTCATGTACTAAGTACCGACCTACATTAGTTGTCCTAACCTACTTTAAGCTAAATTTAGGTTTATATTTTCCAACCCTAAACTGACTTAACCTACCCTAGCTTATTCTATTGTTTATAAATAATAAAAAATAAATTATATTAATATTTAAATATTTTTATAATTAAATTTAAAAATAAATTTTTTAAATAATAAAATGCGGACCTAAATGGGCCGGACACACCCAAAATAATTTTAAATCGAGTCTCAACCCGACCCGACTGAACTCCTTCCAATCGAACAAATAAACAAATAGCTTGCGTAAGAAGCTGAGTTTGGCTTTTACTATTCACATTTTGCCTTCTATTTTCACTTCTATCGTCGTTTATTCCCTCGTCCATTCTCTTTCTCTCTCCATTAAAAATAAAAATTTTAATACTAATTTTCGTTCCACATTTCCAATTCTCCCAATAAGGGCGAAAACGGCGTTCAAATCTAGCTAGGGTTTCTCAATTTAATTTCTTAAAAATCATTTTGGAAAAAGATCCAAAATGTCGCAGCCGCAATTCGGGAAATTAATGCCTAATCTTGATCAACAAAGCACGAAATTCCTCAATTTAACGGTTCTCCGTCGCATCGACCCTTTCGTCGAAGAAATTCTCATCACCGCCGCTCATGTCGCCTTCTATGAGTTCAACATCGACCTTAGCCAATGGGTAATAGGCTAATTTCCAGTTTTTTTAAAGCCCTTTTTGTTAATTTAAACACTAAATTTTGCTTCTCTTTTGTTGTTTCTGCAGAGTCGAAAAGATGTCGAAGGATCTCTTTTTGTTGTCAAGAGGTAACTTTGAAAGCGATTTTTTTTAATATATTTTAAATTTCTACTTTTTCAATTTTTTTAATTTAAGATATTTATTTCGGTTTGCAATTCAGGAATACGCAGCCTAGGTTTCAGTTTATTGTGATGAATAGACGCAATACTGGTTAGTTCAATGCGATTCTTGATCTTCTTGTATCGGTGAACTTAAATCGTGAAAATTACTTGATTTGATTTTTACAAATTGCAATTACTGCCTTTTTTGGTTTCTTGATTTATTATATAATATGTTCGATAATCGATCTTTTTTTTTGCAAATTTTGGTTAGAATGATGATTAAACTAAGAAAAATAGTCTCTTAAGAAAGTTTTTATAAACAGATAATTTGGTGGAAAACCTTTTGGGAGATTTTGAGTATGAAGTTCAGGATAAATATCTACTATACCGCAATGCTTCTCAGGAAATAAATGGTATTTGGTTCTATGATGCACATGAACTCGAGGAGGTTGCGAATCTTTTTAGCAGGTACTGATAATTTTTGTCATTTCTTTTGCTTTTTATGTTTTTGGTTGCCAAATTCGGGTCATTGGTTGTTTTTGTGTGTGTGTGTGTGTGTGTGTGTTTGATGAAAAATTTATGATGTTTTTTAATCACTTATTTGTGCCATTTTATGTGCTTTGGCATCTTCAGGATTCTTACTGCATACTCAAAGGTGCCCCAGAAGTCAAAGGCAACATCAACAAAAGGGTAAGCATTATGGTAATATATTCCCCGCTTTTCTATTAGCATTTTGCTAAGTTATCAGTATATACATCATTGAGTTGAAATGTCTCTCGACTTTTAGTACCTTATAATTGTGATATTTCAGTTCTTCAATCAACATTGCAGTTTTCAAGCACTAGAAATTACTTCATTAGTTATATTCTGCCACTACTTAACTTATTTGATTCTCTTCTTTGACCATATCCATCACCATCCTTAAGAGATGTTAATGTTTTTGATGTTTTCTAAATTGCCTTACTTGAGTCTATTCTCGTAGTGGACTCTTCAACCCTTCGATTCTCTTCTACCAAATAGGTGCTGGATTATTGTATTTTTTTGTTATTCTCAGTGTTTGTTTTGGTTTTCTTTAGTATTTGAGTTTCTGCCCAATTTTCAAGCTTTCTTTTTTTAACTGGTAAAATTTAAACTGTGATGAGTGGTAATTATTCCAATTGTTATGTTATCATATTTGCTTGTAAGCTTCCAATCTGATCCAGGTTTCCTTCCTTTTTTGCCAATTTCGAAGTAACAATATTAATCACCAATGCAGTGGGTTTGAAGAACTGGAAGCTGTCTCAACAATGGCCATCATGGATGGTCCCTTGGAGCCATCATCATCAACTGCACCCAGTGTCGCAGATGTCCCTGATGATCCTGCCTTTGTGAATTTCTTCAGTGTATGCATTTTTCTGTTCAACTTCTGCCCATTGATTACATGCAATACATTCCAGTACATGTAGAAAATTTCATATGACCCTATCACTATAATTTTATCTTCTCCCTTGCTTTCACTGCTAAGATATTCTGTAGTTAAGTATCGTAGGATAGCACATCAAATCTAATTGCTTAGTGAATCATGTTTATTATAAGGAGTTGATGGGTAAAAATATTATGAAGGTCCCTGTACTAGATGAGAGATTGATTTTTTCCCCTCTACTTAGAAAAGGGAAAAATTATTCCCTATACTTCAGATCAAAGAGCAAATTGGTTCTTTCTGTTAAACATTTCATCCATTTCTACTATTAAAAACTGGCATGGCTAACAGAATAACCAAATAGTGACATGTCGTTGACATACAAAAACCAGTTTCTAATAGTAAAATGGATAGAATTTTCAACAGAAGGACCAATTTACTCTTTGATCTAATGTATAGGGACTAATTTGCCCATTTTTTGAATAGAGAAGGCAAAATGCAATCTGACTCCTAGTATAAGAGCCTCCATGGTACTTTTACCGGAGATGATGGCATCCTATCTCATGAATTATGTTTAATATATTGTCAATTATTTTCCGTAGTCCATTCTCTGTTTCTGCATGTCTGAAGCTTATCCGCCAAGATAAATAAACAAGCATTGGTTTTTTTCTTTATTTTTATGCCCCTCTTATTTTATTAGATATCACAACTAAAAGAAAGAACAAGTCAACATGCATTAAGGGCTAAGCGGTATCATTATTAAATGGTTGATTTGATTAAATTGTTTTTGGTAGAGGTTCTGAAGTGTACACATATTGGGTATTGTTACAACATTTATTTATCAGTGCTTATATCTTGGTCCTTTTGTTACATGTTGCAGACAGCTATGACCATTAGAAATGCTTCAAAGGCGTCGAATTTTGGACAACCATACCAATGTTCTGCTGCAATGCCTGCCCCTTCTAACCCACCCATTGTTGCGTCCCCTACAGTGCCAGCTTTGCATTTGCCATATCCTCTATCGTCTTCTACTCCATTGATGCCACTACTTGATACCCCTGAATCCGGAAGCAATCATACTAATCTTGTAAAGCCCTCGACGTTCTTTTTGCATCCTTCCTCTTCTTCACAGATATTGCCACCTGTCTCTACATCTTCACCAACTGCTCCTCTACTTAACCCTCCTCTGAGTCTACAACGCCCACATGGTGCTCCACTGCTTCAACCTTTTCCACCGCCTGCTCCCTCACCATCACTCACGCCTGCTCCCGTTCCCACGCACAACTATGGTTTAACTATCAGTAGAGAAAAAGTTCGAGATGCACTTTTGGCTCTCATTCAGGTAAGTTTACCATCCATCAGCAATGTACCATCATTTACTCGTTTTTCCTGTGCATCTAACCAACTTTGCATGTTTTTCAGGACAACCGATTCATCGACATGGTCCACCGAGCACTGCTAAATGCTCATAATTCTTGACCACCAAATAAAAAATGCTGGTATTATACTTTTTTTTTTGGCTATAGTTTTGTTTTTGGGGTCTATTGTTTTAGGTGGTTTTGGTTGGTCCTCCTTTAGTCACCCTTTACTAGAAGTTAAAAACACAAAACTCTATCAAATTGTCTTCCTCAATGGATTTGGTTGGTGCTGGTGTTATTATTCATTATAGTATATACACATATAATATGATTCTGATTTTTACCTGGTTAGTGTAAATCAACTGTATCTATCTATATCTTATACTATCTAAGCTACTAATAGAACTGGTATCATGAGTCAATCGGGTATTAATTCAGTTGAGAAATTATTAAAATACTTTTTATATATAAAATAAGTAATATGATTATGAGAGTATTTTTATCTTTTTATATAAAATCAATAAAAATGTACACATGGTGATGCAACGAATTTTAAATTTTAAATTTACCATTTCAATTAAAGTTTCATTTAATTTTTCTATATATATGTTTTGTTTTTTTAAATAAATTTTAATTATAACTTTTTAAAGTTATTTTCATTAATTTAGATCTGAAATATTTTATATTTTAGATTATAAAAATTATAAATTAAATAAAAAAATAAATTTAAGTAATGATTGAGTTAAAATCGAGCTGAAATCGAATGGTGTTCAATTTTCTTGGTTATTTTCCTCGGCCATAGTGAGGACATACTAGTGATATACCAAATCTTTGATTGGGTAGTCTAAATCGTAGATTTTGAATTTGGTGTGGATGCCATTTAGAAAGAAAAAAAATTATTATCATAATTACCAATACATTTTATGTCCATTGAAATAAGCTGATCTAATTATAATATTAGTTCTTTAGCAATTGAAATTTAATCTTTCTATTTTAATTTAATCCCTTAACTTCTATAATATTATTAAGTAGGTCTTAAACAATTAGTTTTTACAAAGATTAAATGAGAATTTTATTATTAAGGTCATGAAAATCCAATCAAACCCTGTTTAACAAATATTAAATTTACATTTTAACCCGATGCCCAAGGTTATTTAAAAAAATCACGTCAATCTAAAACTATGAGATTAAATTCAAATATTATTATACTAGAGGGACTAAAAATCAAAATCAAAATTAAACCAATACTTTTATCTAAGGAGCCCGACCTGACTCGACCGAACCAGTTCCTTTGGCCCATGCAGAATCTGCTTTGATGCTCTAAAACAAAAACCAGTGCCCTGTTATTGCCGCCAAAAGAACTAGGGTTGCATCCGCCATGGCTCGCTTGACCAAAGAACATGTCTTGAAAGACGAGAACACACATGATCCCGCCACCATCACTTCCCTCTCTCTTTCCCACAAAGCTCTCTCCGATGTACGCCTCCGCCGCCGTTCCTCTTTCTCTCATGGCCTTCCGGTTCCTCTTTGTCTAATCTCTACTCTATTTTTTTTCTATCTTCTTTTTAACAGGTTTCTTGCTTGGCTGAATTCGAAAACTTGGAAAGACTCGACCTTGCTTTTAACAATCTCACTTCGCTCCAGGTTTTTTTTTCATTTCCTGCTTCCGTACACTTATTTAAGTAATTTAAAAAAAATGAAATGTGATTTCAATTTTAAATTTCAATTTTATAGGGATTGAAGTCTTGTGTTAACTTGAAATGGTTATCGGTCGTTCAAAACAAATTACAAACATTGGAAGGAATCGAAGGACTCACTAAACTCACTGTAAGTTTTTAAAGCTCACTTGTATGTTTTTTCTTACATTCCTAATTAAATTGAATCAAATTTATGATTCGATTTTGGTTTTTAAATTAGGTGTTGAATGCTGGCAAAAATAAGCTTAGATCAATGGAAGAGGTTAAGCCTCTTGTTAATTTACGCGCATTAATTCTGAATGGTAAGATTTTGTTATAAAAAAGTTGCATCACTTTGCATTTATTCTTTACTTTTTTGTACTTGTTAATCTCATTGTTTCTTGCGCCGTGTAGATAACGAGATTGTTTCCATACGAGGACTCGATGATATGAAAGATTTGAACACTCTTGGTATGAATTCGTAATCTTAAATGATCGTGTTTCGAAAGTTAATTTAGTTTGCATTTTGTGTTTGAAATTGAAGTTTGAGATCGAAGTTGGTAAGAATATGGTTCTGTATATTTGGGAGCTGAGTGTTGAGATGGGAAGTACTTCCCGATTGGTATGAATTCGTAATCTTAAACCATCACGTTTCGAAAGTTAACTTGGTTTGCATTGTGTGTTCGAAATCAAAGTTTGAGATCAAAGTTGTTAAGAATACAGTTCTGTTTATTTGGGAGTGGAGTGTTGGGATGGGAAGTACTTCCCGATTGGTATGAATTCGTAATTATAAATGATCGTGTTTTGAATGTTAACTAGGTTTGCATTTTGTGTTCGAAACTGAAGTTTGAGTTTGAAGTTGTTAAGAATATCGGGAGCGGAGTGTTGGAATGGGAAGTACTTCCTGATTGGTATGAATTCGTAATCATAAATGATTATGTTTCAAATGTTAACTTGGTTTGCATTTTGTGTTTGAAATCGAAGTTAAGAATCCGGTTCTGTTTATTCGGGAGCGTAGTGTTGGGATGGGAAGTACTTCCCGATGAACACCTCTAAGTATGCTTATAGTCATCCCATTATCTGACCTCGTTTCTCTATTCTTTGCACTACTCGATCTCACAACCTCTAAGCTGGTGCTTTTTGAAATCATTTACATGATTTTAACTCGGACTAGATCTCTGTCTGAAATTTTCCTTCAGTACTTTCTAGGAATCCCATGACCGAAATTGGCAATTCTCTTGTCAAGCTGAAATCTATCACAAAGGTATTGAATCCTTCTGTTATTCATATGTATCTTATACGATTTAACTTGATTATTACTCCTAAAGCTTTTTTGATGTCTCTTGGTTCTAGTTCTCTGCCTCTAATTGCCAAATTCAAGCTATCGAGTCTTCACTCAAGTGCTGCGTTGAATTAAAAGAGCTTCGACTCTCTCACAATGATATCAAGGTAAGTTCTTTTACACAATGACTATCCGAGTAAAGCATGTTCTGTTACTCATTTCAGCCTCCCTGATGTATTGATTAGATGCTTTTGTTATTATTTCCTATATACGTACCTACTTGTTCACGTGCGTGAATTGTCCAGAGTCTCCCGTCGGAGCTGTCTTGTAATAAAAAGCTTCAAAATCTGGACTTGGGAAATAACTTAATCTCTCAATGGTCGGAATTGAAGGTTTGTAGCAACCTAAAATAATTTATTTTTCCCCGATTCTATGATTTTTTTTCATGGAAATGCATTTTCTAGGTAAAAGTATCATGGAGGCTCCTATACTAGGAGTTGGATTGCATTTTGCCCTCTATACTCAAAAAATGGGTAAATTAGTCCCTGTATATTAGATCAAAGAGCAAACTGGTCATTCTTTTAAAATTTTATCTATTTCTATTGTTAAAATTTGGTCATTGTATATTAGCATAAGGCATGTGTGCCACGCCATGTGTCATTGTCTAATTATCCTGATAGTCACACCAGTTTTTAACAGTACAAGTGGATGAATTTAACAAAATAACCAGTTTGCTCTCTATACAGGGACTAATTTGCCTATTTTTTGAGTGGAGGGATCAAAATGCAATCTGACTCCTAGTATAGGGATCTCTATGGTACTTTTACCGCGTTTTCTGCTTTGTTTGTTGACTACCAACTGAAAAACAGGCACTGGATTCATTAGTCCATCTGAAGAATCTCAACCTACAAGGAAATCCCATAGCCGAAAAAGATAAATTGGCTAAGAAGTTAAGCATGTTTTGGCTCGTACAATTTTTTTTTCTTGTTTTATTTGAATATGTGTTTGTTTAGGTTTTTCTCGTCTTAGTCTCTTGATATGATTTCCGGAACAACAATGCTGCAGGTTAAAAGGTTACTGCCTAACTTACACATATTCAATGCAAGACCAATTGATAAAAGCATAAAAAACAAAGAGGGTGATATCGTCAACATTGCTTCGTATAGTTCAGATATTCACATGGAGGAGAAAACAGGTCAGAAAAGAAAAAAGAATCCCGAATTTCTAGTGTCGGTTGAGAAACAAGACGTTAATCATGATAATAATGCCACTGCTTTTGATACCGAGAAAGAATTGAAGAGGAAAAAGAAGAAAGGAAACGACAAGCTGTCGACAGAAGTTCCCATTGCTGAGGACGACGTCGTCGTTGAGAAGGAAGAAAAAACCGAAGGTCGAACAAAAAGGAAGGAAAACAAATGATAAGTTCTCAACTTCAATGCACGAGGATGGTACCACGGGTGAAGAGAAACCGAAGAGGAAGAAGAAACTAGAGAAACGGGCTGAACTAGACATTATCGACGATGCAGGTGCCTCGTTCTCAGAGCTGTTCGCAATTGATGTTGCTGATCCGATACAGGATGGTAAAAGGAAGATAGTCGATAGAGCCAGTCAAGATACAAAATCGTCTGATAGCTTAGTTACCTACCCTGTAAAAAAGAAAAAAAGTAAACATGCTGTGCTTGCCGAACTTGAGTTGACCTCAGCAATTGAAGTCGGAATGGGTGGCGCGTCAACTTGGGGTGACGAGTGAAGCCGGAATCAAGTTATTTGAGGTCGCTTTGGGTGAATTTTGGTTTAACTTTTATCTTTGCCATTTATGTACTAGTTTTTCTTTTACGAAAATAAAAAAGGTATTTTTAGCCAGTTCAAAAATTTCTTCAAATATATATTATTATTATAGATGAGGTATGCTTATTAGTAGAGTTGTTCATAGCTGAGTCGGGTTCGGGCTAAGTTTATGGATGATATAAACATACTTTATTTGATATAAATTACACTATATTTTGTTTAAGCTCATCCATATTTTTAAACGATTAACTTAAACATGTTTTAGACTCGTCCATATTTTTTTAAAAATGCTATTTTTTAATTTAACTTTTCATATTTCATATGGTTTTTTTATTAATATTTCAAATTTAGACATCTGTATTGTATTATTATACATTTAGTTTTAGTTTTATTTGATATAAATTACATAATATATATAAAAATATAAAACAGGTAGTGCTCAAGCATAGCACGAATTTCAGACAATCTTATTTTTTTAATCAAGTTCATTTTTCAATTATAACTCAATCCTCCCCATTCAATTCATTGATCATAATTTGTAGGTTAAATTCTGGTATTAATCCTTGTACTTCATAGAAGTTATGAAAATAGTCCTTATATTTTAATTTGATCAATTTTAATCTTTGTGCTTTTTAAACTTTAAATTTTGAGTTCCCATCAAACGTTAATTATTATATATCAAGTTATGCTATTTTTAAAATTTGATGTGTCAAACATATTATTATATGTGTAATGTTATATCAATTTATTATTTTCATATATTACTTATTACAAATCAAGTTAATAGATTAACGATTGTCATTTGCGTTAATATTAAAATTTTAAAATTTGAAAAATACAAGGACTTAGAATAATCCAATTGAAGAGTATGAACTAACTCTACAATTTTTCATATGGTACATGATTAGTAATTGAATTTAACTAACAAATTTAATCGTTTTTGTTTGGTTAGGACTAAAATTTTAAAAATTAAAAGTACATAGATTAAAATTAATAAAATAAAGTATAATGACTAAATCCAAAATTTCTACAAAGTATAAAGACTAATGGTAAATTTAACCTAATTTGAAACCATCGTCAAATAGATCCAATCGAAGTATCTAACCTACACTAAAACCTTGTTATGATGTATGATAAAAGACTCTCGATTTGTAAATTGAATAAGCAAAATCCAATAACAATAACACCCATCCAGGGACCAATTACAATAGCCATTTTTGTACCTAATCATAAAATTATAAATTTTAGAGAATCATTTTTAGAAAAATATTTTTGACGAGTTGTGAGATCTCAAAAGGCAAGATTTTGCGTCTTTTGGTCACAAAACACATTCCTAATACATAAATTAATTACTACGATAAAAATTTAACTTTTAACACCCCCGATCTGGTTTAAGAGTTTTGACTAAGTCTAAGGCGTTATATTGATCACTGAAGTGATCCAGTAAAACTGCTCTTTTGCCTGAGTTGATTTGTACGAAAACTGTTCTTTTGCTTGAGTTGGTTTGTATGAAAACCGCTCTTTTGTTTTTAATAAAACATTCATTAGTTAAACTATTTTTACTTATTAAATGAATTACAAAATTTATTAATTTGAAGTTTTGGGAAAATCGGTTAAGGCTAAAAATACTTATCAAAACTTAAGGTATTGGTAAAGCAACGGAAAACATTACCAAGAATAATAGTTTTCTAAATCAAATAGCATGTAATTATTAGAGTATTAACTAAGTAACATGATTAAAATTAATAAGCTAAACAATCTCAAACCTAAGATATAAAAGAAAGAAATAATTAATAATTACAAACCCAAAACAATTAAGGTAAATTTTAATGAAAACTTTAAAATAATAATAAAAGAAAAACGAGCTGTTAGTTCGAGGTTCCTCTGATGCCATTCTGGGTCCTAGTTCTCTGCGTTACTTGAAATGTAAGAAAAATGGGAGTAAATGACAACTCAGTGTGAGTCTAATTTTTAAATCACTACTTATAATCATACAAATGGTGAATCATTCACTTTATAGCAACATAGCAATTAAGCATAATGTAGGGAACAATCAATAAATCAATGCATGAACAGATTATACTAATGATGCAATGTAATTATGATTTCAAGTTCCCACCAATCCATCGTATTCGCCCTTGAGCATTGCTCGACACACCAAAACACATGTTAAAAATTGACTATCCTGGATTTTCCTGTGACAATGGGTGTTCACTTGTCATCTATGATGATGACTTTTACTACAATAACTTACCATCCTGGTTTTGACGGCTTTTTAACATGTCATCCCGGTTTATCCAATTTTGATGACATTGCCACCTACTTCATGTAGTATTGACTTTCGGTGTGGACTTAATTTGCCATTTTCTCTTACGGAACTCCTTCGTCCTCCAAACCCAATTTCATTTAATTATACACATATACTTAGCATATCATGCTATTTATCATCAATTGACGCTATGTTTGTCCAACATATTCAATATTTCATACTATCATTTAATGGCATGTAATCATGCAATCATTCATATTCAATTTCTTATATATACAATTTCTTCATTCAAACTAAAAACTTGTAACGGTATATTGATATTAGATTGTTTATCATGCTTGTTTGACTAACACTTACATAACAATTTCTCATAGAGGGTTCGCACGTATAGGGTTTGCCCATCTAGGGTTCGCATGTTTAGGGGGTCTATACATCTAAGGTTCACATGTATAGGGTTTGCACGTCTAGGATTCGCACATAAAGAGTTCGCACTTAAGGGTTTGCACAAGTAAGCATACGGGGTTCACATAGTAAACCAAGTAGGGTTCGCATGTTTAGACATGTAAGGTTCACATATTAAAACAAGTAGGGTTCACATGGCAAAACAAATAGGGTTAGCATGTTAAACATGTAAGGTTTCGTGAAAATATATACTAAGAGATCGCATGTTAAATCCTACATGGTTTTGGATATGGGTTCTCATACATGTGTTCGCACATATCAATTACGGTTTGCCTAAAGGGGTTTGCATACGGGGGGTTTTCCTATACAAATTACTTACTTTCTAATATTTCAATTAATTAAACACAATGATTTAAGTTTAGATCTCACATCTAATTTGAAGACACAAAAAAAAAAAACTTAACTCAGATGAGGAGATCGACGATCTATTGGGAGGAGAGGGACGATTTTGAAAACCTTGAAATCTTTTGGTTGAAAATTGACTTGGTAATGGAGGAGAATAGGATGAACTGTGAAAGATTCTCTCGATAAAAAATTCTAGGGTTTGAAAAGATTTTCTATTTATAAAACTCTTTTTCCATAATTGAAATAGGTTTAGGAAATCATGTAGAATTAGGATTGATTTAAATTAAGGACTAAAAAAACAACTTTTGGGCTGAACTAGTTGGAAAATTCGCTACTTTATGAAGTAAAAATAAGAAAATAAAATATTCTGGCTAAAAGACGCACAAGGGGTTTTGAAATTAGGACCTAAGCAAACACTACAACTTAACCATTAAACCAACAAACTCATTATTCTTAATTTCTTATCAAAAATAATTTTTAAAAAGCATTCTAAACTCTCTTACCCTGCGCTTAAAAAAATAAAAAAAGAAATTTATCCCTATTTCTTCTAGCCCTATTTTTAGGACGTGACAACCAATAAAAATCGTAAAATAAAACATAGACAGGCTTAATTACAAGCTCTTCAATGTAAGAAAGAATTTACTTTGCTCTATATCAAATTTCCCGATACTTAGTCTTTATTTACCCTCAAGTACACAAACAAATCAACAAGAAACATATACAAAGAGGGCAGCCAAGAACTAAAACTTGTGTCAATATATGTATAGCTTGGTGGATGAATTATTTAATGCATTGATAATACCTAGTAGGACCCTATATATATATACCTACAGTATCCATAAGTAGTTGTACCATCTACTAATAAATGCAAAATATGTAGAAATATATTTTTATCCTATATACTATATAAAAATACATAATAAAATATTTATATTATAAAAAGGGTAAATTCACCTGTTAAATTTTTTTATTTTAGGTATTTAAAATAATAAATTTACAATTTAGGCACTCACGTTACATAGTTTGCTCATTTTGATCACTCTTGTTAAGATCACAAACGGTAAGCTGATGTAGCAGTTAAATAAATCTATTCAATAATAAATTTAGCCCTCCAATTTTACATATTGTATCAATTTAGTCATAATTTTTAAAAAAATGAACCCTCAAAATATACAAATGGACTCAATTTACATAATTATTTTCAAAAAATATAACAATAAATTTGAATTTGAATTAATATTAATATTAATATGAAATTGTAAACTTTTTATTTTGAGTACCTAAAAAAAATTATAGTTGGATGATTATCTGTGTAGTTTACCCTATAAAAGAATAATGAAAAGAGTGAAATAACTTAATATAAATGTGTGAAAATGTGGGTAAAAATGGCAGACTGGAAAAAATATTATTAATATATCATTAAGATTTTTATGTACTTCCACTGTTGAATTAGTATCAAACTCAATAAAAGACTTAAAAAAATAGTTAGATATAAATAGATTTATATATTATATCTAATATTCTAAAGATATTATATATAAATGATGAAATATTTATATAAAATGTTTTTAAGATAATTTTATTTAAAGGAATAATAATTATTAATATAACCTTAATTGAGCTAAAATTCACCAAATTGGACCATATATAAGTTGACTAATTGAGTTGGTGTCACGAGTTAACTTGACACTAGTTCAGTTGAGAAATTACTAAAATGCCTTTACTTTAAAAGAGGTAATTAATATATTTATAAATATATTTTTATCTTTTCATATTTTTATTCAATATTCAAATAAAACAACTAAAAAAAACATTATTTGGGGCCGATTGAATCTTAACTCGATTGGCATGGGCATTGTGGCCAATATAGGAGGACATAGGTTCGAGTGTATTGAAGCGCATTATCCTTTTATTTATGGGTTGAGAGAGAGACTATTATTTAGGAATCAGACACAAGATCAACAAATTCATATAGAAATCTCTTAGTGTGGCCTTGCCCCTCAATATGGTAAATTTATCTTTTTATGTCCCTCAATAAGTCTTCACTTTTAGAAGTTTTTATCTGCTCTTGTAGCATACTTTTTAGTCTTTCTTATGCATGTAGTCTTGATTTTGCAAGCGGTTTTAGAGACAATTTTATCACCGTCCTCTCTAGTTTGGTGGATACTCAATATTTTTTCCGTTTTTCCCACCACTTTGGTGGAGACTTAGTTCTTTTGCTGATTTTTACCCACTGCTTTGAACTATCTAGCGATGAGTTTCTTATCATATTAAGTGCTTGCAATCACTCAAAATATATAGTGCCTGGGTTGTGACAAAACCAATTCTCAACATACCATAATGTTCTATTAATGCTGAAACTGGAGCCTTTGTGTTGATGGAGTTTATCCTTCATTGCATACGATAATTATTTGTTGTTTTTCATTCCAAATTGTATGGTCCATTCATGCAATGAATTAATAAAGGTCCATTCATGCAATGAATTAATGAATTATCTTTTTAAAAAAGTATTAACTTTAGTTTTTCATAATATAATATGAAATTAATTATTTTATTATTAAATAAATGAAAATAATTCTGAAAAATATTTGAAATTTTGAAATAATTGTTAAAGTGGACCAATATTTAAAAACTAAATATTGCACATTAATATAATAATTAAAAAAGGGTAAATTATATTATTAGTCACTAAATTATGGGTAAGTTTTCATTTTAGTCACTAAACTATTCAAAAGTTTTCATTAAGTCACTGAGCTATTAAAATCAATGCTATATGGGTTTCTTTGTTCACACAACCTGCATTAAGATATTAATAAAAAATAAATATCAAAATTATACATAAGACTTTAATTTAACGTGTAATATTATACATGAAATTTGATTTTATACGATTTTATACATGAAAGTTTGATTGATTTAATTTTCACAAGTCACTAACAATATTGTCGAATTAGTATCATTTTACGTTGATATATTACACCAAATTAAAGTTCATATATCAAATTACACATTGGACCAATATTCATGTATAAATTTGATATTTATCCCTTAAAATAAATAAATCTACTTATATCAAAATAGTCAAATTATCAACTCCATTGCCATTATGTTAAGTTGGTTAAAGGAAAACATAATATAATTATTAATTTTTGGTTAAAATATTCTCTAAGTCCTTGTACTATTCACACATTTGGACTCAATTCATCTACGTTTATTTTCAGGAATTTAGCCCCTCTACCTTTCATATTTTAAAATTCAGGTCTAATAGCTAACTCCAACTAAATTCAATTGAATTCGCTGGTGTGACATTTTGAAATAAAAATAACTCACTTTATAATCATGTAACAAAAAAAAAGAGGTTTTAATGATCTTTAATTTAACAAAAGAATTTTAACAATGTTTTAATGATTAGACTAATATTTTTAAATCCGAAAAATAAAGGGGATAAATTTCTTAAAATAAAAATAAGGGACTAAATTTTAAATGTATAAAGAGTACGAAGACTTAAGCATATTTTAACCTAAATTTTTAATGGTTTTTAAAAAGATAAAATGAATGATGAAAATAAAAACCTATTAATGGGGTGACGAAAATAAGTTACAAATTCTGAATTGCATTTATCTTATATATGAACGTGCATATTTATGGTAGGGACTTGAGACTTGAGAGTTTAAACCCTACAGTTTACACTTAAATGTGCTACCTATTTTTTTTTTCTTTTTTTTGGTACGTAAATGTGGTAAATATTAAAGTCACGAAAAAGTTAAAATTTTAAAATAATTATTGTAATATCATAATAGAAATTTTATCATACTTGTATGTGTGTGAAAACAATAAATTTTTTTATATAAAATAAAACAATTACACATTAACTGTCGTATCTAAATCTCTGGATGTAGAGTTCTCTCTTTGTAATTGATCTGCTACCACTAAAGGAATATTTTGAAAAACATGGAGACCAACAGGAAATTGCTTCATCAAGCCGGCAAGAGTATGTGCAGTCGTATTAGCCTCCCTCGAGATATATTAGATCTCTACCTTCCATTGTCTTCGACACAATTCAATAATTATTGTAGTTAAGCCTCTATTCAGTTGAACTTGAAATCTACCTTGAATAGATTCAATAGCAAGAACACAATCTGTTTCTACGATGATGTTTTTCCATTTTGTCTTTTATGTATATTGGAGACCATCATAAATAGCCCATAGCTTGACTTACTCAATGTTGTATCTCCCAATGTTTGTTCTTTTTTATATATATATATATAAACATACATATTATTATCTTATTTCCCACTTTATACACCTTGAAATTGGGCGCTTTAAAGGCTTGTTTACCCCAAAGGTTAATTTATTTTTATTCATTATTTTCTCTCCCTTTTTTTGTTTGTTTGTTTATTTTAATTATGATTGTTCAGTACCTATGTCTATAAAAAAAAGGTGAAAAAAACAACAACGTGTCGAAGTCCAAACCAAGGTTTGAAGCTCAACTCAACAAGTAAAACACCAGCTAGAGGGTCACCGAGCATGTCAGTTTCTCCCCAGGAAATATCGCCAGAAAACTCATGCTTGTCTTCGGAACCCGGAGATGAAAAGGAGGAGTCGGAGTCGGTGGTGACGATGCGGTGCCGTCCTGAAGTAACGTCGATGCTGCTAGTGGGATGTCCTCGTTGTCTCATGTATGTTATGTTATCCAAAGTTGAACCTAAATGCCCTAAATGTAAGAGCACTGTCTTGCTTGATTTTCTTGATGAAGAGACTGCTAAATGGGCAAGCAATTGAATGAAGGGAAGTTTCTAGGGTTTTAGTTTTTTTCGGGGAATACGGTACTGTAAGGGTTGCAGATATCGAAGGTCAAACTTATTGACTTTATGGAATGTGAAGTTGTTAAGTATGATTACGTGAACTAATTGAAATAAATCCCAGATTCTAGGGTTTTTTTTGTTTGTTTGAAGTTCTATGTTAATCTTATATTTTTATTGGTCAAATTATAGTTATAGTCCCTATAGCTTTAATTCCACATAATTTTATTTCTGTACTTTATAATCTTATTAGTGTTTTGAATTAATTTAAGTAAACATAATTTTTAATATATATATTTACGAATAATGTTACTTGTTAATCATGTGATTTTTTTAATGTGATAAATTGAATATAAATATAAATAAATACAAATAGTATATAGGGATAATGATAAATATAGCTTCTAACGTTTACATTTTTTTTACCAATTTGACCATTATTCTTTTTTTTTTTGAGTTAAATTTGGCCATTAGCCTTTTAAAAAGAGTCAAATCACTTTTCTTTAAATTGAAATGTCGAGTAAAACAAATCTATTTTAACAATGTTGGTCTGGTAAACCGCGTCGTAGTCCATGTATACTTAATGTTGACATGACACTATTTATTTTATATGTCACATTAACAAATAATTTAAAATTTTATAAAAAAATTTAAAAATAACATGGAGTACACGTGAATTACTATGCGTAACTTTAACATTTAAGCAAATATTTTCATTAAAAAAACAGCAATTCAACTCTTTTTAAAAGATTGATGGTCAAATTCGCCCTCTTTTAAAAGGTGGAGAGCGAAATTTAGCTAAAAAAAGAGAAAAAAATAATGACAAATTTGACAAAAGATATAAATGTTAAGAATTACATTTATTGCCTAGTATATATAATTCGATTGTTTTACCAGCAAATTTTTGTTCCGCTTGATAATATGGATGAAAGTTCCTAACATGTCCCTTTATTTTAGGGATTGATTCAAATTAATCCCTATACTATTAAATGGATTAATATATTTCATGCACTAATAAGGCTAAATCTTAACAGAATGAAGATTTACTGTTTTAAAAAACTGCCGTCTATTGCGGAGATGAAGGCAGGAAAAATTTTTAGGGTGACCAGAATGGAATGTTAAAATTTTGAAGGTCCAAAATAAAATTTTATCATTACATTAATGTATACTTTTATAATTGCTAGAGGAGTTTAAACACAATTCGCCGTTTTTTGGGGGGTCAAGGCCACTACGTAACCCCAATTGGATTCGCCTATGAGCTACTGTTTAACAAAATTAATATTTTTAAAACTTTTATGATTCTACAAATGAATTTTTTGTTCGGAGTTGAGTTGTAAATTGAAACTAATAATTTTTATGTCATATTTTAAACAATAAATGTTAACTCTATTAAAATTTAGCGTTATTTGAATATTTTTTTTAATTATACAATGACTGAATTGATTCATTTGATAGTATACATATTTAAACTAGTCCCTATAATAAGGGACCTAATAAGTAATTTCACCGATAATATGAGTAATTTGATATGTCAAATTGTTGGTTGAACCTAATTAGATATATAGTAAAAATTAAATATATAATATATATATATATATATATAATATGAGATTTTAATTAAGATTTTAAAATTGAACTTTGAATGAGTAATTACAATTAATCCTTAGAACTTTTAACCATGCTTTGAAATTTGGATTCAAAAAATAAATCAATATTTTTCAATCTATTACTATACTATACTATATAATTAATATTATTTAATAATTAAGATCATATTTAATTATAAATATAAATAATATTAGGTTTAATCTATCATTTGGTACTCGAGTTTGATATTTTGTTCTAATAGGATACTTATGTTCAGTGTGGCACTTCTATTTGACAAAAGTTATATATTTTGGTATCTGAAGGTAACGATGTTAACTTTTTAATATTTAATTTGGGTTTTAAGGTTGATCTAATGAATGTTAATTGCTAATACCATTATGAATTTTTCATGATTTTGTTAATAGAATAAAATTAGTGTTAACTGTGAATTTGTTTAATTTTGCATTTAATTTGTCAAATACAGTCCCATGAAAGTGTTGTAATTCGAGTTTTAGGATCGATTTGATGAAAGTTAATTGCTAATTTTATTAGGTAATTATGATTTTTTTATCAAATCAACTCTAAAACCCTAGTTAAACACTAAAAACTAACATTGCTAGCTCCAAGTACCAAAATGTATAATTTTTGTCAAATACAGGTACCACATTAGACCAAAACATAATACAAGTACTACATTAGAGAAAAAGTACCAAATTATGTATTAAGCCATAATTTTATATAAAATCTTTAATTTTCTAAATAATGAAAATGAATCATCAAATTCAAATTCAAACTCAATATCAAAATTATACGTGAACTTTGATCCAATGTGCAATTTGATACATGAAAATTGATTTAATGCAATTACACACATGAAACTTTAATTGTGATTCAAATATATATATGAAACTTTTATTTTGATTACATCAAATTCTTTTTATATAAATGATGATATATCAATAATTGTGATAATAATTTGTGCGGACAAGATCAAATTAATTTTCATGTATAAAATTACACATTAAATTAAAATTAATGTATAATTTTAAAATTAATCCCTAAATAAAAATATTTAAAGGATGACAAGTTTATACTATGAAAAGAACCCAAAAAAAGTCCATATAGATACAGAAGAATTTTTGAGATACATATCTATTTCAGGCAACTTGTTAACCAATCGAAGCTTTGATCATTGTCTCGAGGGATAAAAATCTAACTACCATACCTATGCAATAGGCAAGTTGTTAACCAATACAAGCTTGGGTCATTGTCTCGAGGGAATAGGCAACTTGTTAACCAACACAAGCTTGGGTCATTGTCTCGAGGGATAGAAATCTAGTTACCATCGATATTAATGCACCCAATACATAGCAAAGTAGTTGAACAGCTTTAATGGGCATTTATTTCATGGTAAATATTAAAATTATATATGAATATACAAATTTATTTTTATATTGGATTAATATAATTGTTTGCATATGTAATATATCAATGTAAAATTGTGCTAATTTGATAATGGTGTCAGTGATTTATGAAAATTGAATCAAATAAGAATTTCATGTATAAAATCGCACAAAATCAAAGTTCATGTATGATATTGCATATTGGACCAAAGTTTGTGCATAGTTTTAGTATTTATCCCTTTAATTTGATTATAATTTGTGTATTTATGTCATATTCATACATTTTATATTCATTTTACAGTCTATGAAGATTAATCATTTTTAGATTCGTGTTTGTTTCCTTGAAACTGCATTGTGTTTTAACCATTGCACCCAACACTTGTTGGTAAATATTTTATACGGGAAAAATATGCATTTTGGTACATGAGCTTGGCTTTGGGGTTCAAATTGGTACTTAAGGTTTTTTCTGGTCCTATTAGATACCTGAACTTGGCTTTAAGGTTTTTTCTATTGCATAGAAATTGGAAGGTTCGTATTCGTTACACTGCCAAAGCTTACAATGAAGTTGCAGATTTTATGGCCAAACACGCTACTACAAGATTCATAAGTATCCAAGTGTTCTCCATACCTCCTCAAGCTGTACGGGGTTTAATTCAAAAAGATATTTTGGGCATTTGATTTTTTATTTTATTGTAATCGCCTAGTGTTGTTCTTGTTTACCAAAAAAAGAAAAGGAAAATAACCGAATCAAACATACATGGACGTAACAAATACTTAATTGAAACAAGAAAAAAAAACATTTAAAAATCAAATTGAATGATGATGCCAAACTTAAATACTAAATTGAAGAAAAAATCTAAGCCTTAGTATATTTTAACTTTTTTGAACACATTTAATATTTGCATGTTTAGCTTCCTTATCAAGTATAGGGAAAAAACATTTACAGCACGTTTGGTTCGCTGTATTGGAATAGAGGCATAATGGAATAGAGGCGTAATGGAATAGAGGTGTAATGGATTAGATGTGTAATAGCAAATCAATTGTTTGGTTGAATGTAATGGAATAGAGGCGTAATAGTATTCTTGTGTTTGGTTGAATGGAATAGAAGTGTAATAGCATAATGGAAAAAACTAAAATGACTAGAATACCCTTAGCATAAATTTGTTTTGGTAAATGATTATTGTTATTGTTATTTAAATTTTAATAAGATTATTAATATCAATAATAAATAATTTAATCATATTTAAACATAATTACTATTAAATATATTATAATTAAAATATATAATTTAATAAAATTCTTAATAATTAATATTCTTATATGAATTTACTCAAATCATAATATATGATACTATAAAATATAAATTAACATAATTATTATTAAATATATTATAATTAACATATATAATTTAATAAAATTCTTAATAATTAATATTCTTATATGAATTTACTCAAATCATAATATATGATACTATAAAAGATAATTTAACATAATTATTATTAAATATATTTTAATTAAAATATATGATTTAATAAAATTCTTAATAATTAATATTCTTTTATGAATTTACTCAAATCATAATATATGATACTATAAAAGAAAACTGATCACAAGCCATCACATTTACAAGTCTACATATTTGTATCCTCTACCTTAATCTATACTATTTATAAAATGACTAATTGAATTGATATCACAAACTAACTCTATACCAACTCAGTTAGAAAATTATTAAAATGCGTTTACTTTAAAGGATAATTAATATTATTTTAAGAATATTTTGTTATTTCATACTTTTATATAAAATTTCAAATAAAAATCGCACACACGACTAACAAATGAAAATGAAAATGAAAATCTCTTACCCCCACTTCACCCATAATCATTTGTTGAAATCTAGTTGTAATAATGGCATACAACTTACATCAAGATAAATGAATGATCTATAAAAAAGACAAAAGGCTTTTCTTTTCAAGAACTGTTCCAAGTCTAACAATCAAGGAATGCAAAGAATATTTCCTGGCCTATTTACTGGTTTTCAATTATGTTACATGGACTCCATGATGAACATCCAATACAAGTATAATTATTTTTTTTTCTATGCCTTTGTACGAACTTATCATACCATCATGTCAATTCATGTGTCCCACATGAATAATTCATAGAAAACGAAGGGCCCGATCCGATCAACATTGTTATTGAGAACCATTTTCATGTGTATCAAATAGCAATAGACGATGAGACAGCTGCAGCAGGCAAGTTCTTGTGCAGAAAACTAATGGTGGAAGTGAGATACTTGTCCTTCGCATTCAAACACAATTTGGCAGTTTCAATCAGTTTCGAGCAGACAGATAATACATGTTAGTTTATCTGCATGAACACGTGAAAGACACATTGAAGGCATGATCATACCCAATGCTACGACTACATTCTGGCCCCCACAGAGAAAAACCATTGCAACTGTTATCGTTCTTTAATATTCTCCAATTAAGTTGGGGACTGAGTTTAAAAGCAGCAGATGGTTGCATTTATCAGCTATTTCCTAATAATGAGTCATATTCTCCTGATAAGTTTGATTGAACCAAACAGATTTATGAATCCTTACACCACATTATCTCTATTGCTCAAATGGCTAACAAAATTAAATCAAAGAGAAACAGAAAGATAAATGTATACCTTGAGTTCAATAATGTTACTAAGGGCCCCACGACATTCCATAAGAAATGCTAAATGTCGTTCATACTCTACTCCATAGTCTACCTAAACATAGAGCAATAGCTGTCAACAAGTCGCATTGATAGTCAAAAGTAATCACAACCTAGAGGAACATAACAGAGAAAAAATACCATTCGGACAAAACGAGAAATAAACCGTGCTTGCTGTTGGTTAGCATCATTTTTCATGTTTACAAGATCAGTATCACTATGTAAAGCCTGTGATATTTCAAAGAGTAACTGTATGGTTGTTGGATCATGTACATAACCATTCCTGTTCAATAACACAAGCATGAGATAAAACTCTAGCTGGATGTGCTTCAAAAACACAAAATACAAATACCCTTCAACAACAAACCAAAGGAAAAGAATGCAGCATAACCTACAAGAAACTTAACAGATATCCCCAATTGTTTATAAAGCATATGAATGCCAGCCTCAGTGACTAGGTTTATAGAATTTTCTGCCACTGCACTGCTTTGAATGTCACATCACAGAAATAATTGTGTTAATACCTACAAAATATTTGGCATGCATTCCGACAGTATAGAAACCTCAACCTGCTCCATGTACATATGACAAAAAATTATAAAGGATGCATAACCTATACCTGATGCTATCTTTAACACATAATAGAGATATTGTCATAAGAATCTTGAGGTGAATCTTTGGTTTTCACTGAGATATTATGTTACGAGTAAATAGTAGATGAAAACAAGTCCAAGTGTCTCATGCAGCAGTGGCTGGGCAGAGATTATGACAGCATCAAGGCAAGCAAAGTAGCCATGACAACAATAAACAGAACCAAAAAAAATAAAAACAAAAGGGCAAGGCCTTGGCTGCATGAACTAGGACCATAAGACAAACAAAAATTACCTTGTAGCCATATCAAGTATATGCATATTGACAATGCCCCGAGAGTTCCCATGCATCATATCTAAGATCTAAAGAAAATGATTCTACAAAACAACAAATTGCAGCCACCCACTCATTAGTGATGTGATAACTTAGTTCTGTAATTACACCAAGCTACGCTAGTACACGAAAACATGAAACGACTAAAGTGTTACTAGGTATTCTCAGCACATCTGTAGGGCAATTTCCATGTAAAATGGTAACGAAAAGCTGAAGAAGGAAGAGAGAGAGGAACTAACCAAGATTGAAGAATATTCAATCTAGAAAATAGTTCAGAAAATTACCAAAGAAAACACATGTTCCAAGTCCTTAAAATGAGAAAGAAGCTTCACCAAGATGGATTGCAAACTTGCTAGTTCATCTTCAGCTAACACTTTATCAGATGCCAACTTTGAGATCCCTTCCAGAATAGTCTTTAGATGGCCATCCTGCATAACCAATGGATTCGGAGGATTGGATCTATTACAGCAAATGAATACCAAAAATGAAACTACTCAAAACAGGGAAAGAAGCACTCTGAGCTAGAACATAAGATACAAGTCAAGCAACAAACCACTTCTATGAATTTTTATTGTGGTTCTGCTAGAACTGAAGATTTCCATCTATCATGAAAAGTGAAATTCGAATATCTGTTTGCCTTTTAATTTTCCTTCCAGAGTCAGAACATTTTTCTGTATGTAATTTGGCAACAGAGAAGTAAAGAAACAAAGATCTGTATTTTCTGAGAATTACAGAATTGAAATTTTAATAACTTGGCAACTTTTTGGCACAAAACTCTTCTAACTTTCTTCATTAGTGCAACTAAGAAAGGAGAGTCCCAATAGGGACAAAGCAAAGAGCACCTCCACACTTACCATCTGATTTGAAGAACAATATCAAGAAAAGAAACAGAGGGAGCAAATCGGCAGAAAAGAAAAGAAAATAAACAGAGGGAGCAAATCGGCAGAGGCTAGAAGGAACAGAAGAGAAACAAATGGGAAGACGATGGGAGGGTAAAACGGGGAGGGTAAACTGAAGCGGCGCCTAATCTGGGCAAAAGGGACGGATTACAAATCGGTGGATTTCACCGATTAGATCAGTAATGTATTACAATGGTATTAGCAATACCATGAACCAAACATAAGAATGAGGGGGGATTAGGTGGGGCCACCGATTAGGGGTGTATTAGCTATGCCAATACACCCAACCAAACATGGTCTTAGTATTTGCATTCGATAATTTTTTCTTAATTTGATCTCTAAACTTTATTTTGGTTCATATTAATTTTGAATCGGGATTGTCAAACAATTTAGTCATCCCTTTAAGAAATGATGATGTGTCACTCTAATATATATATATAACCTAAAGTATATTTAAAAATTTATTAAAAATGCACGAATGAATATAAATAAATAGACATCTGAGTTCATCCACTTGTCTAAATTCATTTAAATGTAATCTTTTAAATCATTTTTATAATTTCAAAAAAGAATCCAAAATAAATTCTCAATTTCTTGATTTTTTTTTTTTTTGGAATTTTGATGGGATGAACCTTAACATGCAATTATCCAAGTTCATTCAAACATGCATTTAAGATAAAAAAAATTATTAAAAAATCACATCTAGCTAGAATGAATCTGGACAAGTGGATATCTAGATTCAAACAAATTTGGATAGCCATTTATTTAGATTCATTATGGATATGCATTTTTAGTAAAACATTGTATAATTTTTAGTTTTTTTTACTAATTTTCTTAAAAAAAATCAAGGGATGATGTGGTCACTTATGTTTGAAATGTTACGTTTTAATCACTTATGTTATCATTTTGTTACGAAGCGGTCACTCTACCATTAAACTCCATTACCTCCACAACGGAAGTTCTATGTGGCAATCTAAATAGATTTTAAATGCCAACTTGAATATCCAGTTGCTGGGATGAAAATAAGTTTTGAATTAAATAAATTTAATTTGGACTGCCACGTAGGACCACCGTTAGGGAGGTCACGGAGCTTAACGGTAGAATGACTACTTCGTAACAAAACAATAACATAAATGACTAAAACGTAACATTTTAAACATAAGTGGATTATTTTTATAGTTTGCCGTTGAAAATATAACTCCCGTTGCAGAGTGCTGAATATAAATTAATGTGTGTAATAACCTCGCATGGCCAGTTGCATGGCCAGTTGCAGCGATGACTACGGATATGGCCATTTATAATTGATGATAAGATAATTATGAACACAGCCCACGGCAATGATCATAATCTTAGCGACATTTCAATTAACATGATAGAACGTGCTATGAAAATAGTTAATAATTTTTTTTGTACCCAGAGTATTTCTTTTCTATTTTTAAGAAAAACACATTATATCGGATTCATGTATCAAATTAAATATTAAAATTAAACTCAAGTACTAAGTAATATATAAGGTGAAAGTATTAGGCAGATCCCTCTAATGATCATATCAAATTAGTCCTTTTATTATTAAGGGTAAATTATTTAGTTGGTCACTCAATTTTTAGAATGTTTTCATTTTTATCACTCATCCGTTAAATCTTTATCGGCGGTTAACTGTACATGCTATATCATCAAAATAAAAACACTTTATTTTATGTTTCCAAATGAAAATAAACTCAAATAACTCATCCTTAATAATTGTCTATGAAAACCATATTGTAACTATCTGATTATTTTGTCAGTCACGCCAGTTTTTAACAGTATAAATGAAGAAAATTTTAACAGAAATGACTAATTTACTCTTTCATCTAATGTACAATAATTAATTTGTCCATCTTTTTAGTAAACGAAACAAAATATAACTTAACTCAATCCACAATTCCAACATATAAATCTCCAATCCCATCATACAATACGTACATATCATATGTAGAATTTTGTCCATGACATTCAATATATACATTTTACTATTTATAAAAACTAATCATTTTGAAATTCATAATTATTACTCTTCATGACAATCATCACCAAAATTCTCAACCTAAATTCTCTTGTTAACGTACCTCATGACAAAATTAACGTGCAGTACCTTGGTCCCCCACTCCTCTTTTGCTAGCTGTCTGCACACCCTTTTCTCCACCAGTGAAAGTTCAATCCAGTTCATTTTGCTAATCTACAGAGAGAGTGTACATACATACATCACTTAAGTGCAGGTGCTGACATTAGAACAAGAACAGCAGTGACGAATGGCAAATAAGCTTTTGGCCTTTTGCACGTAATGACTATTGTCTCGGCCAAAATGGTTAGTATAGCAGTGAACGAAGAACAGCTTATATTCAAAGTATATCTCTTGTTGTATATATATATATATGGTTAAAATGTGCTATTAGTTCATGTTCTTGACACCATTTTTTTGTAAAAGGGTGTCGACTTAGATTTTGAAAACGAAAACGGGAGTCGCCACCAATCTTTTTTGATAAGGTGTGATTGGACCACCTTGAAAAGTGATTGTTTTTAATAAACAATTTGATTTTATTAAAACAACGATTTTGGTCTACGAAATTCAGAAAAAACGGGTTCGGGAGTCGGTTACGTACGAGGAAGGATTAGCACCCTCGTAACACCCAAAAATGGTACCTAGTTGATTAATTAATGTCTTAGTGTTGAAGATTGAAAACTTTGAAGAGATTTAAAATACGATCCTTTATTGAAATGTTGAAAATTTTCGAGAAAAGGGCATATTTCACGTTAATCGAAAAAGAGAATTATATCCAGTAAGTTAGGACACAATGTCTTGAATTCCCGATGTGAGAATGAATGCCAAAAATTTACTTATTTAAAAGATATTTAGCCATCTCAGATTAAAAAAGGGGATCATGCCCAGTAAGTTAGGACACAATCTTTTCTTAATTCCCGAGATCGTTTAAAACTTGAGTTTGAAAAGATTCGTGTATTTAGATTTATTGTGAAAATTGAAACCCAGTAAGTTAGGGTACGACCTTCTTGAATCTAAATACGAGATTTTGCTTATTCAAAAGTCGTAATTTATGCATTGAAATAAATTAATCTAACACAAAATAGTATAAATGAATCACGGTATCAATATGTGTAACAAAATAAAAATGAATACGGTGATGTACACATAAATAATACGAGCAATAACAACAACCAAAAAAAGGATAAATAAAAAGGACAAATCAATTATACAAAATAACAGGTATATAAGCAAATAAAAGTAACTTTCTCTTAAAATAATAACAAAAACGTAAATAAAGAACATGAATAAAAATGTAAAAAGATATATATATATACACATATACATAAATTATAAGATATAATAGAAAGCATATATAATTATGTATATATGTATATTTATGAAAATTTTTTAAAGGAAAAAAAATAGGTATATAGATAGAAATAGATACATGTGTATAAATTTTAAAATAAACATTAAAAATACATACAAGTATGTATACATATATGTATGTATATAAAAATATAAAAATATGAAAATAAAATAATAAAATATATATATAAAAGTAGGTGTATATGTATATATTTACAAAAGTTAAAATATGTACATATATATGTATATATGTATATTTTTTTGAAATCATAAAATATGTAAAAGAAACATATGTATGTATATATATATAATGAAATTTGGAATTAAAAGGTATACATAATAATAATAATAATAATAATAATAATAATAATAATAATAAGAGTACAAAAATGACAGAAGGACAAGTTTGAAACCCAGACAGAAATTTAAGAGCAAATTCGAAATAAACACAAATATGCGAACCCCATTGAACACGCACATAACAGAGATGGGTCAAAAAGGAAATTAATCCCTGCCCTCCAAAACGCAGTGTTCCAATAAGGATCAAAGTGAAACATGCGAGAAACTATGCGGCCTAATTGGAAAAACGCAGGGGGACCATATTGCACAACGGAGAAAACATGGGGGACCTTACGCTCAAATATCCCCCCAAATGAAAACACGCGGATCCTTCCCCTGGGTCGGGTCACCGCACGGGTCAGATGGCACAAAACGGCGCCGTTTTAGGTATCTGGGGTAACATCAAAACGGTATCGTTTTGGTACCCTATAAAAGCCCCCAAAATTCCAAAAAAAAAAAATTCATTTTAACCCTTTATAAAAAAAAAAGAAGAATCCCTCAACAGAATTCTCTCCCCAGCCCCTCAGTCCGGCTCTGGTCCGGCCACAACTCCGGTCACCGGCCACCGTGTCGGTCACTGGCCGTCGGCGACGGCACCGCCTTGTGCAATGGCTGGAAAAGGGTAAAATTTCCAGTTCGATCTTTTTCGAGCCCTTAAACCCAAATCTAACCCCAGAATCTCCAAAATATTGACAAAAAAGCCCCAAATCTCAAGAAACCTTTCGGTTTTCGGCCACCTATCATCAGAGGTGGCTCCCTCAGCCGTCTTTGGCGGCGTAGACTCGAATACAACTTTTTTTTTATCCCCATTTCCTTGTTTGTTTTATTTCTGTGTGCAAATAAAAATAAAAATAACAGTAGATTAAAGCAAAAATAATAACTGTGAATATCAACCTTTTGAACTGATCTTTGTTCTCTTAATATTGGATTCTCCGTGTGTAAAAATTACATGGCTTTTTCGTGGCTTTTATAGCCACGATTACATTGCTATATCACTGTTCTTTTTCTTTTTGCTTTCGTTCTGCTATTATTTCTATTGTTGTTCCTGTGTTTGTCGCCCTTTTGGCTTTGTTTGCAGGTCTGTGGCAAAGTCAATTTGCCGTTTTGGTGCAAATGGAGGCTACCTTGGGCGACGAGTGCGCTACGGAGGCACATGGGCAGCAACGGTGCATTAGGGCACTAGGGTTTCTGCCTTACCGAAATCAATTAAGGTTTTGGGCCTGTCGGGCCTTGGGTCTTTGGGTTTCGATTTGGGCCATGTGGTTTGGGCTGGCATTGTAATGGACTTTATTTTTATTGGTTTTGGGTTTTTAGACCCAGGTCAAAATTGACCTGTTACACATGTATTTGTATAGAATCTAGATTTGATCTCTGTAAAAGTTAAAAATTCATCATCTTATTTTTTTTTTCAATTTAAAAATCCTAGCATAATCATTATAGTTATTGGAAATTTTTGTCAAAATTTATCAATTTAACAAGTTCATTTTCTATCTATCATATGTCATGTCATATGAAGACAGCCTAATCAAAATTTCAAGTTGACAAATTTTCACAAAAAATATTTACAATTTTAATGTTTAGAATGAGATTTTTTAAATGAAAAAGCTAGAGACTTAATTTTTAACTTTTTAAGCAAAGGGACTAAATCTTAATTTTCTTTTTCAAATTACAAAAGACTAATGACATATTTTAACCTATTTATATAAGGGTAAACTATACCAATAGTCACCTAACTATTACTATTTTTTTTTGGTCACTCAACTATTCAACTTTTTCTTTCCAATTATTTGATTTTTTTTTCTTTTTTAGTCACAAGCCATTAAATTATTAATGAAAAGATAACTTGGCAGATTTTAAAATTGGCATAATAGTAACTTTAATTCTCAACATGTATACGTTGTGTCAATTTAATCTTGATTCCGAAAAATGAACCCTCAATATTTACACATTGTGTAATTTGATCTATCTTTCTCTCTCTTTTTGCAGTTTTACTTTTATTTGTGATATTGAGGGTTAATTTTAAAAGAATTAGAAAAGATGAAGATTATTAACTCAAATTTTCGAGTATTTCCATTTATGTTATGTTTTTTTTATCAAATTTAGTTGATAGTGTAACAACCTGATTTTCGGTAGTGCCGAAAAATGCGGTTTTAGAACCTCATTTTCGTAAATCAGGTCTGTAAGTATTAGATTGAAATATTTACAAAGTTGGTATAATAGAATTTTAAAGTTTAGTTCTTCAATTTGTCCTATTAATTGCTTAATTAAGGTACAAGGGGTTAAATTGTAAAAGTTTTTATCACTATAGATTTTTAAATAGTTAAAGGTTCCAAATGGTAAATAAATTATTTTGTAGCATTCACTAGTGGAAATTGACGTCATCCAATAATTTTGGTTAATTAAGGTTAAGGTTAATTAATTTAATTAATTAATTAAGGTTAATTAAGGTTTTATCTAACTATATAAGTTAACATAAGATAAAAAATGTTATTTTTCATTCATCTTTTACCTATTGCCATGAGAAGAAGAAAGAAAACCCTTTTTGAAGCTCAAACTTTCAATCCCTAATTGGTGAGTTTAATTATGTCATTTTCTTGTAATTTTTTTTTGTTTTAAGGTCATGAGAGCTTGATCTAGCTAGCCCATGTACCAATTTGTAAATATGTTAAAGTTTTTTAAAGTTGTCATTTTTTATTTCTTGAAGAAATTGGTATTAAATTGATAGATTTTTAAGCGTAGGTGTGAAAAAGGATTAGATTGTACAGTTTAATTGTTAGTTTTGTTCATAAGGACTAAAGTGAATAAAATGTAAATTTGATGTGAAATTTCTGTATTAATATATAGTATAGGGTCCCTAAAGGATGTATTTAAGACCAATTTTAAAATTGAGGCTCAAAATTGAAAGATATAGTTATTTTATTTTAGGCACTAAATTGAATAAAATGTAAAACTTTAGGAGTATTGAAAAATAAAATTTCATAGGTTCATTCATGTCATGGGATAGTGTATAAATGTTTGGTATTGATAAACTGAATGGAATAATTGTATAGATCGGGAATTGGGTCAAACTGAAGATGATCGGGAAAAAGCAAAAATTGTAGATTAGTCCCTGAAGTTTCAACTTGTTTGTTGTTTTTTCCAGGTAAGTTCAAATTGGATGTTATGTTGAATTGTGTTTATTTCATTTGTATGTTTGGATTAAAGTGAAATTCGTGAAATTGACATATTTGTCTTTAATCAGATTGAATTGTAAATCATGAAAATATTGGCTATTACAAAATGGTACGAAATACTAATATGAATATTGAATATTTATAAGACTCGTATGAAATGTAACACCCCTAACCCATATCCGTCACCAGAACAGGGTTACGAAGCATTATCGAAGTTTACAGATCAATTATAATTATTTCATACCATTTACTATTCATATCTGAAATCAAACATATTTAATCATAATGTCCCTTATATGGGCCCCCGAGACCCAATTTATGCATTAGAAACAAGTCGGGACTAAATCGGGAACTCAAGAAATTTTTCGCGAAATTTCAAAAAAAAAATTTCTTGGGTGCAGGGGACACACGCCCATGTGGCTAGGCCATATGGCTCACACAGCCAAGTGACACGCCCGTGTCGTAGGCCGTGTGGGCATTCGATGTGAGGCACACGACTGTGTCCCAACCCATGCCCATACCCGTGTAACTCACTGACTTGGGTCACATAGTCAACCACACACCCGTGTGCTAGGTCGTGTGAACAATTTAATTTTCAAAAATTAGGTGCAGGGGACACAAGCCAAACCACATGCCTGTGCCCGTGCGCATGGCCATGTGTCACACACGGCTAAGACACACGTCCGTGTCTCTACCCGTGTGGACCAAAAATAGGCCATTTTCAGGCCACTTTTCTCATCCAATTTGCCTTTCACCTACAACATCATCCAAGCACATTCACAAGCCAATTCATAACCTTCGAATCAATGCCAATATGAAGTTTTATGCATGACATATTATCTCATATGTTCAAGTGTTTAAACTTGCCAAAGACACATTTATGCTCCTAGGCATGCTTTATCAATTATGCTAATTCAAAACCATTCATCAATAGGTTTGTATACTTCCCATCATATCACAATTTTATCATACATCAAACTTAATAAGGCTTATATAATTACATCAAAAATATGTCTTACACTAGCCATTCCAATGGCTAGTTACAACCAAAATATTTCATCATTATGCCTTACTTAGCTTATACATGCCATTATACCAAAAGTTAGCTTGTTTTATATACCGAGAAGTCCAAGGGATAGTGTGATATGTTTTCGACCAAGTTCCAACCTTCACAAGCTTCCGAGTACTATAAAACAAAGAAAAGAAAACAATAAGCATTTAATGCTTAGTAAGTTCGTATAGTAAGTTCGTATAACTGGAATTAACTTACCATTTATTTTCATTAAAGTAAACATATAATTGGCATCCAAGCAATTTGGCTTAAAGCCTAAAACACACATTTTCACTAATCATGTTAGTTAAGTAATTCACACAAACACCAAGAACATGAATGAGCTCATCATGTAATAACTTTCATATACATATGCTTTCCATGTCATATTTCCACATAACATATACATTTCCATGACAAATCATCTCAAATACAATTTAACCATGTCATAACTTTGCCCGTTGAATTTTTCTGAAATACCGATGAATACATATGTAGTACACTCGAAGTGTACAAAACTGTAATCCGTCAATTCATATTCAGGGGTACTCATTAGAGTACATAATTAGGAAGCACTCTCTCGAGCCATATAACAGGAAGCTCATGTGAGCCATGTAACAGGAAGCTTATCTGGGCTATAACAGGAAACTCATAAGAGTTTGAAATAGAAATCTCATGTGAGTTTAACAGGTAACTCTAAAGAGCTATTATCAGAAAGCTCTGGATAGCCATATATCAAGAAGCTCAAGCGGGCAATATCAGGAAGCTCATTAAGAGCCTTATATCGGGACGCTCATAAAGAGCTGTGATATGTCTGCAATATATGCAAGATCAATACTGATCATATAACAGGACGCTCACAAAGAGTTGCGGTATGTCCGAAACACATGCAAGATCAGTACCAATCGAGATGCTCGCAGGAACCATATAACAGGAAGCTCGAGAGGGCTTATAACAGGACGCTCTTCCGAGCTATGGTGTGTCTACAACATATGTAGGACCACAACCAATACGGGAAATCTTGGATCCATCGAATTTCATTTATTCAAACGAGGCTCATTATTTATCGGGCATAATCGGACATGTGATCAATTTCATTCAATTCAAGCATATAAATATATGCAATTTAGTTACACGAACTTACCTCAACACTTGCTCGTATATAGAAATCTACTAATCCGACACTTTTTCTTTTCCTCGATCTGACTCCTTATTTGATCTTTCTGGATCTATATAAATGAATTTAACATCAATTTAACACATTTCATATCCAATTCAATCCAATTTAAATCTTAGGAAAAAGTATCATTTTTGCTCCTATACTTTTGATTAATTCCAATTTCATCCTTAGGCTCGAAAAATGAAATTCATGCAATTTAAACCTTATTCCAAGCCTAGCTAAATTTTTCATATAACAATAACAGTCCATGTATTTCACAAAAATTAGAAATTTTCCATGAATTTTACATCTTTTCAATTTAATCCCTAAATCACAATTTCATGAAAATTTCCTTTACAAAAGTTGTTTATCCATCAACAACCTTTCATTTTTACCATAAATGTCAAAATTTCAGCATACTCATCCATGGAAAAATTTTAATACTTTGATAACTTTGCAAATTAATCCCCAAATATAGGTTATTACGATCTTGAAAATATAAAAATTACTGAAAACGAGACATGATTACTTACCCAAATAAGCTTGCTTGAATTTCTCTCTCTTAGTTAGGGTTTCCATGGAAAAATTTGGGGAAGATGATGAAATAAGATGATATTTTTATCTTTTAATTAATTATCATCTTTTATTTTTCCCTTTACCAATTTAGTCCTTTTCTTTTCTTAAATTTCCATGGATGATTCATCATAAATATCTACTAACTTCTCTTAATGGTCTATTTGCCTTATAAGGACCTCAAACTTTGATTCCATAGCTATTTAATCCCTCTAGCTACTAGAATTCAACTTTTTCACTTTATGCAATTTGGTCCTTACTAACAATTAAATATGAAATCGGTAAAATTTGCTTATCGAAATTTTTATATGTCTTTCCTATCATAATGCAGACCATGCAATAATATTAAAATAAATTTTCTTTCTGACTCAGATTTGTGGTCCCGAAACTATTATTCCGATTTCACTAAAAACGGGCTGTTACATGAAACATGTAAATTTATACAAGGTTTGTAACGATACAAATACAAAAACGATACTCGTGTGAACTTAGTAAAAGAATAGGATACATATGGCATGCCATTAGGGTTATATATAACCGATTAGGGATTTACAATATGATATGAGATCTAGCATTTGTTGTAGATTCTCGAGTTTATGTATCGTTGGTTTAGCCTGAACTAGTAACCTCGATACAGTGTTAGCTTGTATGAGCAACCTTGATATTTGTCAGCTTGTGTGAGTAAAACATTCTCGTGTATCCAAATTTGTTTTACTAGAGTTCCCTCAGGCGAAATTTTAATCTAATGAAAGTAGAAAATTGAAATGATTTGGAAATGAACTACATATGTATTCAAAATTGAGATATGTTGTATGATTTCTTGCTTAATGTTCTTGATATGCAATTTGACTAACCTATTTGGTTGTATATGATGATATGTATCACATCGGGTTATGTAAAAGCCCGATTTTGGGTCTAGTCGGAACAGTGGTTTTGGGACCACAAATCCGACGAGGAAAAAAATGTAATGGCCTGAATTTTCAGAGGTGTCGGAACGGTGATTCGAGATCACTAAATTCGACGAATGGGTAGAAAATATTATTAATTTAGTGAGTATAAGTTAAATGTGAAGTTAGGAAAATTTTTGAAATAGTGAATAGTACACTAGAAATAAATATTAAAATAATTAGAATCGAAAATGAGGTATCGATACCTCAGGGATTTTAAACCTAGCCATAAACATTTTTATAAATATTTATGTAGTGTTAAAAAGTTAGTATTAAATTTTCGTTAAGAAATTTTAAAGTTTCAATAATTAATTGAACAAAAAGGACTAAATTGTAACAAATGCAAAATTATGGGAAATGATTAAATAGCTTAAATGATAAAAGGAAGAGGGCTTAAAAGGCAAATAGACCCAAGGTCTATTTGGGCTGGACGGCAAAGGCATGAAATCAGAAACAAAGTAAGGAGAATTAAGGGCAAAATTGGAATCTTGCAAAATTTACTTAATAAAATTAGGACCAATGTGGAATTATCTAGATTTCTCTTTATTTTTCTGCATTCTCATCAGAAAAAAACACCATATAAGGGTTTCCTTAAGCTGGTTCTTCCCATTTTTACTGCAGGTAAGTTCAATTCTTGATAATTTCTTGAAAATTTTATGTTTTTGTGACTTTTACAACTAGACCCACTTGTTGAATTCATTAGTTTTTGATTCTGTGAAAGAAGTTGAAAGTTTCTATGAATATGTGCTGGAAGTATATGATGATTTAGCATGGAATTAGAGCTTTAAATTGTTCATATGCTGATTTATTGAAAGAATTGAATAGAAAGTGAATGTTTGGGACCTAATAGTAAAACAAGTTAGGGTTTTATGAGGAAATTCTGAATTTCAATAGTTGTGTAACAACTTATACTAGGTAAAGTATTAATTGAGAAAATTAGATTAATTGAGGGGTTAATTGAGAAAGGACCGAATTGTATAAACTGTGAAATTTGGGGCAAAATGGAAACCAACATTTTGCACTAAAGCAGTTTTGGACAGCAGCAGTAGTCTAACTTTTAAAAATCACCAAAAGTTGTGGGAATTTAATTAGAGGATGAATAAAATATGAAATTAAATCTTGTTGAGTCTAGTTTCTCATAGAAGAAACAGTGTAAGTAATGGAATAGTAAATTTTTAGATATTTGAAGTTTAGTTAGACCGAGTCAGAATGAGTTCGGAATCCCCTGTTTTGACTTTGGAAAATTGTTAAAAATTGTAAAAAAATAATTATGAGTTATATTTTATATGCTTAGAATCCTTAATGAGTCTATCTTCAAAAAAAATAAATGGAAACATCATCAGAATTCTGTATAATGAGATAATTAATTTTTAGTGAAGAGAGGTTAGAACTGTCAGACAGCGAAACAGGGGAAACTTTAAAGAATAAAATGTACTATTTTGCTAAAGTGAAAATTCTGAAATTTTTATGGTAAGAAGATATATGAATCTAGTTTCGGGAAAAATTTACGGATCTTAATTTGGAGTTCTGTAGCTCTAGGAAAAAATAATTTGGTGACTCTAACTCAGACGGACAGCTTGAATTTTACATGCAAGAAAATAGTGAAAGTACGAATAATGTTGTTTAAATGTGTTATACACATTAAGGATGAGGAATGGAGAGGAGGTGGAGGAAAATTGAGAAATATATGAATTATTTGTGTATAATTGGTCATATGTTTGATTATAATTGATAAACGATGAAATATGAATGATGCTTATATTTGTGTATTATTGGTCATGGTTTAAGCTCATGTGTAAAAATGAAGTTTCATAGTATGTGTGTATGGTATATTCGGTATATGATTTGGCATGAAATAATGTCATGAATGGTTTATCATGTGGTTAATTCCAAAAAGAGTTATGTTTATATACACTAGCTTGCAACTATGGTTGAATGAAATGTTTATATCTTGTGTGATGTGCATAGGAACAAGTGTGGAAAGATAATGAAATAGTAAGTTCATATGGCTGAAATTTAATGATTAAATGTTAATTTCATGAATTATATAATGAAATATATATTTATTGTTGAGATGAGAATAAAATAAAAATGTGAAAATTGAATAAATGATCAAATTGAGCGGATCGCCGGATTTGAGTACTTCTGATCAAGTGACAAAGTGATAAGTGGTAGCTTTAGCTACACTTATCTGATCAAGTGACAAAGTGATAAGTGGTAGTTTTAGCTACACTTATCTGATCAAGTGACAAAGTGATAAGTGGTAGCTTAGCTACACTTATCTGATCAAGTGACAAAGTGATAAGTGGTAGCTTTAGCTACACTTATCTGATCAAGTGAAAAAGTGATAAGTGGTAGTCTAGCTACACTTATCTAATCAAGTGACAAAGTGATAAGTGGTAGCTTTAGCTACACTTATCTGATCAAGTGACAAAGTGATAAGTGGTAGCCTAGCTACACTTATCTAATCAGGGACAAGTGATAAGTGATCATACGTAAGACCATAGTTATACTATGGCCAAGAGGAAGTGAAGTACTCAATTTTCCGTAACCGTTCCCTAATTTGATTAAGGATGGTAAATGACAAATGGGCCCAAAAGAATTAAAGCAAGTGGATAAGTGGTTGTGTATTTATAACAGGATGATGTTTTTATTTAAGCTAAAGTGATATTTTCATTGCAAAATTGAGAATTTCATAAATATGTTTTTGAATGGTATAATTGATAAACATTGAGATAAATGGTAAATACGTATTAGTGTTGAACTTAAATGTCATTGAATTGTACGTGAATTAAATGGAAATTGCTAGTGATATGATTTAAATTGTGAGCATGAGAAATTGCAAATTGAATGAAATGGAAATGAAGCATTGAATTGCATGAGTATGTATCGGGTCTCGTAGGCCCTAATTATTATGATTATAATATTGTGAGGATATATTGTGAAAAGTTATAGAAGCATGTTAATTATTTTGAAAGTTTTAATTTAGATGAAATTTTATAACTTGGTTTAATACGTTTACAAGCGTATATGTTTTGGTAATGCCTCGTACCCTATTCCGATGTTGGATACGGGTAATGGGCGTTATAGGTTAGAAGAAATTGGGTTAGTGGACCAAGAGTTGTTACGCCGCGACTTCTAGTTAAAAGTTTGTAAACTTATTTCAAGATTGAGTTTCTAGCTAAATGGTTAAAAGGAAGTAAGAAGTGAGTGTAGTTGCCTTAAAGACCTGAGTTTGATTCTATTCCATTGTAAAATACTGAAAAATTGATTAATTTGAATAATTGAAAGATTTATCTCAATTATCTAGAAGATATTATTAGCTTTTTAAACTGATATTGTTGTTTTCTTTCTTTTCATTTCCTTTATTTTTTCTGTCCTTTCTTTTCTCTCCCTTGCCGTTGTATGTGAGGTATTGGGTTCAAGTCTCACCTTTGCCAAATTTTGTTTTTTTATCCAAGCCTTACCATTGTTGAGTGGGCTTATATAAAATTGTCTGTTAATCCATATTAGAATGAGCCTGCTGGTTTGAGTGGTAAGGGAGTTAGTGTGTGTTGGAGGTCTTGAGTTCAAATCCCTGCGTGAGTAAGTGTGTTTATTTTTGCTCGATTAACTGATAGAGTTTCGGTAGAGCTAAAATTCTGAAATGGTTGAGATTGAGGTGTTAGCGGGAAGTTGGGAATATCAAATTGGTTTTAATTTTATTTATTCTTTTTTTCCCAAAATTTCCTCTATTGACGTTTTTTTCTGTTGCTTCTCATTATCTACGTTTTTTTTCTTTATTTTTCCTCTCCATCTTTCAAACTTTTTTCCAATTAAAATGTGGTTTTTTTTACTGCTCGACATTGTCGTGCAATTGTTGCTTATTTCTGTCCAATTTTTTATTGAGATTTAATTTGGTAAGTTTGGGTAGGGTAGTTTTGCTTTCGTTTGGTAATCCTTTATTGATGGGTGTCATTAATGTCGTTTAGAGGAAAATCAAAGGGCTTGGAATCGTCCGTCAGTGACTTAATTACGTGGGAATTACTGTTGCTCGATCGAAGGTAAAGGTTTGGTTGTTTAATGGATGAACAGACCAACTTGGGTTCGGTTTTAATTTGGTTTTAAGCGTCTAATTCAGTGTTTTATTAGTCAATCTTAGGTGTTGTGTGGTTCGGGAGTGTTTCTACATCGAAATCGTACTAGATGTGTACCCAAAACACAGAAAATCAAACTTTAGCCAAAGCTGAAAAACTTTACTATCGATACCACACGGGCGTGTGCCTGGCAGTGTGGTTGGCCGTGTGTGAGACACGACCGTGTGTTTGACGAGGGCATAGCTGTGCGTAAGACACAACAGTGTGATGGTATGGGTGTAGCCGTATGGACCACATGGGCTAGGCCAAGTTGGGCTTGTGGGCCCAAAATGCCATGCCACATGGGCGTGTGGGTTTTAGGCCAGGCCGTGTGGGCCACACGGGTGAGGCCAATCTGAGCGTGTGGCCCCATACAAGTATGTAGGCCTATAATTCTAAAATTTTGCCTAGGGTCGCAGGGGTCGTTTCGATCGACTGTGGGCCTACCGTAGGGTCGGTAGGGCTAACCAAACCCTACAATTTTGTGATCTGATAGTCTGATATTCTACTCTGAATATGACACTGCTATGCATGTCTCATTAGTCTGATATATATAGTCGATATCTATATATGATCATGTAAGCATATAATTCTGATTATATATATCTGATTGGGATGGGATTTGTATATGTGGAGGAAGTGTTCTAAAAGGCGATCATCGCATTTATTCTGTCAACTTGGTTGTATATTATCTAATATGTATCATAATGGCACAATGTGGTGTATAGGGTTGGGTGGGTGTTTTTAACCCCACATGGTGTAATAAGATGGTCGGAGTTAGTATGTAGAGAATGGGGGTAGGATTCTGTATATTTGTTCTGCATATTTGTTTTTGTTATCTGAATTTATAAAGGACTTAAGTCCGAATCTGAATATAAATCTGAATCTGGCTGTGTATGCGAATTCTGTATGTATAGCATGTCTATTTCTGATGGGTTACACATGGAGTTTTCGTAAACTCACTTCTATTTTTTCTGTTCTGTTCAGGTAATCCACAGACTTAGACGGATCGGTGCAGAAGAGTCTTGCTGTGACCACTAGTCTACGAACTGATTTAAAATAAAGGTTTTATTTATTTAAAGATTATTTATGAGAGTTTTGTATTAATTGGACTCTCCGGACTGTTTTTTAATTTTTTGGATTTAGATTTTTTGTTTAATACTTTATCTACGACGGTTATCTAGAAACATGGTTTTTACTAAAACAAAGGTTTTCCAAACTTACGAATGGGATTTTAAGAAAATAACGCTTATAGTAATTTTCGTTGTAAATTACGTTTTGGCAAATAAGCCAATTAATTAACGTTTTCGACAATGGATAAAAACGAATATGAGTTATTAAGCTGAAATGATTTAACTTAATGACTCCGTTTTCATAACCCATTCTTTGTGACATCTCCGAATTCGACCATAACATCTAAGCCGAGTTTGAGGTGTTACATTTGTGGTATTAGAGCTAGGCTGTAAAACTCGGGCTATGAATTTTGAGTTCCAAAATTGTGTTTCAAAAGAATTGGTTTTCAAACAATTTGGATACTTTGAGAAAGTATGTGGTACACCAAGTCTTGGACGCCGATCCTATAAGTATTTCTAAATTTAGATAGAATACTCTGAAAATACTGTAGCTAGAACCCTCTGAAACTGTACTGAGTTAGTTAGAGACTAAAACCTCTGAAAAAATTTATGAACTTCTAAAAATTTATGCATAAAATATCTGCTAATAAATATTGGAACTGATACATAAAATTTTATAATGTAGATAAAATTTGAAATTTACGATTAGCTCTCATGGAACTCGCGGACATGGTATTCGTGGCCGTAGTAGAGGCTGTAAGGGGCTCAAACTGAGTCTTCCTCTTTAGGCAGTATGTCAAACTTAGATACGAGTGAGACACCGGTTTCGTCTGCTACTAGAACTGGGTCTCAAAGCTATTCGGCTAGGGACGACGCACTGTCTCAAACCATGTTGAGGATATTGGAGAGGGTCGTTGGACCCCATTCTGGATCTGGGGGCCGTGGGTTGGTACTTGAATGACTTTGGACCAATGGTGCGGATCTGTTTAGGGCTGTCACTGGAGTCGCCCCTACTGTGCCCGAGTATTGGTTGGAGGCCACCAATAGGATCATGAATTATATAGACTATACTCCCGATCAGAAACTTAAGGGTGTAGTCTCTTTGCTTTGCGACGAGACGTATCAGTGGTGGTTATCAGTTGAGTAGGGTACTCAGTCGGATCGTCTAAATTGGGACTTCTTCAAGACTACTTTTTTAGGGGAAATATATTGGTACGAGCTACGTTGATGCTCGTAGGCATGATTTCATGAGTCTCACACAATGTGATAGATCAGTGGCCGAGTATGAGGCCGAGTTTCTAAGGTTGAGCCGCTACGCTCGAGGCATGGTGACATCTAAGTATGAGAAGTGTGTTCGCTTTGAGGACAGTTTGAGAGATAGTTTAAGGATTCTGATTGCTCCGCAAATGGAGCGTGAGTTTTCTGTTCTTGTGGATAAGGTGAAGATCACCGAGAAAGTTAAGCGCATGGAGCGCCAGAATAGGAGTCGTGAGAGAGGCAAGAGTAAAAGGGAGTCGGAGCCCTCTAATTCTGTTTAGAGACCACTAAGAAAAAGGTCAGACCTGATGGGCCAGTTAGAGTGGGGGTTTATGTTGCTCCTACTTGGATTCAGCCATGTGGAGATTGTTGTAGGCGTCATCTGAACGAGTGTTGGAGGAGGATAGGGGCTTGTTTAAGGTGTAGATCTTTAGAACGCCGTATTAAGGAGTGTGCACAGTGGGTAAATTAGATGCAAGCTTTAGGACCGGGTTCTATACAGCCTCAGAGAGTAATTCAGCAATCACCTAGGGGCCGTAAACCGACTATAGGTGGTAATGTCATGGGCCGTGGACAGAGAGCACCAGGCAAAGGTGCTAGTCAGACTGAAGTGAGGCAGCCTGCGTTGGTTCATGCTGCTCGACATTGAAAGGATAGACATAGGTTCTTTATTTTCGATGTACCTTATACTACTCTGATAAACATAGGTTCTACACACTCCTATATAGCTAGTTCTGTTTTTGAAAACTTGAGGATTTCGGTGAGAGCACTTCTACTGAGATTACTGTATTAATTTCGTTGGGACAGTCTGTGCGGGTTATTATTGGCAGTTTGTCGAGAGGTTCTCTTTGATTGCAGCTCCTTTGACTAAGCTTCTGAGCAAGGGTGTTACTTTTGTTTAGATTGATGCGCAACAATCAAGCTTCAAGAAGCTCAAGTTTGTTTTGACTCAAGTTCTTGTTCTGATACAGCCTAATTCTGGTAAAGAATTTGTAGTGTACAGTGATGCATCGCACGTCGGGTTAGGATGTGTACTGATGCAAGATAGTAAGGTTATGGCTTATGCGTCCCGTCAGCTTAAGACACACAAAGGGAATTATTCGACGCATGATCTCGAGTTGGCTGTTATGGTTTTTACGTTAAAGATTTGGAGGCACTATCTGTATGGTAAGAGATGTATCATCTACACTGATCACAAGAGCCTCAAGTACCTCCTTACTCAGAAGGAGTTGAATCTTAGACAACGCCGATGGATTAAGCTGGTCAAAGATTATGACTGCACGATAGAGTATCATCCTGATAAGGCTAATGTGGTGGTTGATGCTATTAGTCGTAAAGTGATGACTGATTTAAGAGCAATGTTCGCTCGTCTTAGTCTTTTGATGATGGAGGTCTGTTAGCCGAGTTGCAGGTTAGGCCAACTTGGATTAATCAGATTCGGGATCAGTAGTTAGGGGATGAGTCTCTGGGTTTGCGGTTCCGTCAGGTTGAAAGTAGCTGTACTTTAGATTTTGGGCTAAATAGTATGGGGTTCTGTGTTTTCAAGGACAGGTTTATGTACCGAACGAGTAATTAACTTTTTGGCAAATAAACCAATTAATTAACGTTTTCGACAATGGATATAAACGAATATGAGTTATTAAGCTGAAATGAGTTAACTTAACAACTCTGTTTTCATAACCCATTCTTTGTGACATCTCCAGATTCGACCATAACGTCTAGACCGAGTTTGAGGTGTTACACATTCAATTTCATCTAGGAAACGGAAAGCATAAGTGCGGATTTAGACAAGATCTAGTATTATTTCTTTCCCGATAATTTTTTTACTTTGATTGAATGTCTCTAAGGATATGAATGTTTTTTAATTGTTGATTTATATGTTATTTTGGTCTTAGGAACTGATCTAAACTCCTCGTATCAATAGTGACCACGAAATCAATTCGCATCTTCAATTAGTGGCAAAAAAGAGTAAATATACTTTCCGAAAACAAATCTGAATTATCACATTGGTTGGTCAAACCCTTTTGGGGATGCCTAAGGCTGGTTTTAACTAAGTTTTATGATGTTTAGGTGTAGATTCAATCTAGGTTTGTCTAGATCTAAGTTTTGGAGTTTTGAATTTACGGACTTGTGCTGCAGACTTGCAGATTAAGGTGTGGGATTTAACAAATAAAACCTGTTTGACTAATTATTTAATGTTAATCAATTATATTTAATATATGAATAATATATGTTCCAAAACGTGATTAAGTGACGATTGGGAAGTACTAAAATGCTTACTGATTCTGAATATAAGGTAAGTGCTCTTATTTGAATTCTGTGATGTTTAATTTGTTGTATGATAATGAATTATGTTATGTTTTGACACTCATGTTTTGTGATATTATGGCATGATTTTGTTTCTGTTAGTCTGATCTCTTAATACGAGATAAATTTTTGAAATCGCTATATTTGATTGCATGTTATGCATGCACATTGTTCTGATTTTGTTTCTGTATGTCATATCACATAACATGGGGTTGGGACAATATTAAAAAGAGAAAGATTCTGGAAACTCAATTATCTACACTTTCTGGTGGTATATCCACATATTGTGCCAGTATATCTGCGACTCTGGTGGTTTGTCCACGTATTTGTCTGTTTTGGCAACTTGTTTGGACTATCTGGTGGCTTGTGCACAATTTTGGTGTGATATTGGATGGATGATTTCTAGGTAACACTTTTGTGGTGTGTAGCAGAATTGGGTAAGAACGTTTTCTAAAAATTATGCATTGATTTCTAAAAATTTTGCAATGACATTATCATGCATATCAAGATTCTATGAATTTAGACTTCTTATACATTTTCTACTATATTTGGAAATGTGTGTTTTAAATTACAAATTGTTATAAGTCAAGCCAGATCATTTCAGAACTCACACTATCCTCAGCTCGGTAGTCATTTGGTTATTTTTTAGTCAAAGGTTGTGGTATCTATAAAGGTGGTATGGAGTATATATATTGATATACATTTGGTGGTAATTGGTACCGATGCAAATGGTGACAAATGACCCGATAATGATGGTCATCTTGATCACGATGGTGCAAATTTTAATGACTCCAGTTTGGATAAGGTCTTGAATGATATTGACGATGAATGCGCAAACAAGGGTGAGAATATACTCGCCCCTTCTATCGGGAGCCCAAGTCATGGCATTGTCGTACACAATGACCCTAGGTGTAACACCCCTTACCCGTATCCGTCGCTAGAATAGGGTGCGAGGCATTACCAGAACACATACACTTGTAAACGTATTTAACCGTATTATAAAATTTTATCTAAATTAAAACTTTCAAATTTTTAACATGCTTTTATAATTTTGCACAATATATCCTCTAAATATTATATTCATAATAAAAAGGGCCTACGAAACCCGATTTATATTCATGCAATTCACAAGTCTTAACAATTCAATGCTTCATTTCCATTTCATTCAAATCATAATTTCTCATGTTCACAATTCAAATTAATTTCTCAATCCAATATACATTTCAATATCACAATAATTCTTTTAATTCAAATCATATCACTAGCAATAGAAATTTTCATTTACTTCTCATACAATTCAATATCATTAAGTTCAATACTAATACGTATTTACCATTTAACTCAACGTTTATCGATTATGATAGAATATATGACCGATTTATACACAAGTCATTCTTATATTTTCTAATTTTCCTCCTTCTCCTCTCCATTCCACATCCTTAATGTATATAACACGCTTAAATAACATTAACTATATTTTTACTATTTACTTATAAGTAAATTCAAATCTGTCAATCCGAGTCAGAGTCACTAAATTATTTATATCTTGAGTTAAAAAACTAAAAATTAAGATCCGTTAATTTTATCTGAAACTAGACTCACATATCTTCTTACCATAAAATTTTCAGAATTTTTGGCGTAGCCAATAAGTACAGTTTATTCTTTAAAGTCTCCCTTGTTTCACTGTTAGACAATTTCGACCCTTCTTCACTAAAAATTAATTATCTCCTTGTACGGGATTCAGATGATGTTTACGTTTATTTCTATTGAAAATAGACTCATTCAAGGTTTTAAATATATAAATTTAAGCCCCTAATTATTTTTCTTCAATTTTTTATGATTTTCAAAATTCAAAACAGGGGAACCCGAAATCATTCTGACCTTGTCTCACAAAATTTATTATATCTCATAATTTACAATTCCATTACTTACATCATTTCTTCTATGAGAAACTAGACTCAATAAGCTTTAATTTAATATTTTATTCATTCTCTAATTCGATTCCCACAATTTTTGGTGATTTTTCAAAGTTAAACTATTGCTGTTGTCCAAAACTGTTTTAGTGCAAAATGTTGATTTCTATTTTGCCCCAAATTTTACAGTTCATACAATTCAGTCCTTGCTTAATTAACCCCTCAATTAAGCTAATCTTTCTCAATTAGTACTTTACCTAGACATTATAAGTTATTCATAATTATTGAAATTCAGAATTTCCTCATAAAACCCTAACTTGTTTTACTATTAGGTCCCAAACATTCACTTTCTATTCAATTCTTTCAATAAAATCAGCATATAAACAATTTAAAGCTCTAATTACATGCTAAATCATCATATACTTGCAGCACATATTCATAGCAACTTTCAACTTCTTTCATAGAATCAAAAACTAATGAATTCAACAAGTGGGCCTAGTTGTAAAAGTCACAAAAACACAAAAATTTTAAAAAAAATAATCAAGAATTGAACTTACTTGCAGTAAAAATATGAAAAACCAGCTTAAGGAAACCCTTCTATGGTGTTTTTGCTGTTGAGAATGCAGAAAAATAAAGAGAAATCTAGATTATTCCACTTGGATCCTAACTTCATTAAGTAATTTTGCAATATTCCAATTTTGCCCTTAATTCTCCTTCCTTTCTTGCTGATTTCATGCCTTTGCCGTCCAGCCCAAATAGACATTGGGTCTATTTGTCTTTTAAGCCCTCTTCCTTTTATCATTTAAGCTATTTAATCATTTCTCATAATTTTGCATTTGTTACAATTTAGTTCTTTTTATTCAATTAATTATCGAAACTTTAAAATTTCTTAACGAAACTTTAATACTAACTTTTTAACACTCCATAAATATTTATAAAAATATTTATGGCTCGGTTTAAAATCTCTGAGGTCTCGATACCTCGTTTTTTTCTAATTATTTTAATATTTATTTCTAGTGCACTATTCACTATTTCAAAAATTTTCTTAACTTCACATTTAACTTATACTCACTAAATTAATAATATTTTCTACTCATTTGTCGGATTTAGTGATCTCGAATCACCGTTCCGACACCCCTAAAAATTTAGGCCATTTCATTTTTCCTCGTCCAATTTCTGGTCCCGAAACCACTATTCCGACTTGACCCAAAATCGGGCTGTTACACTAGGGCCCACATGTTGAGCATAGATCCTGCTGTGGCGCATGCATCCAAGTTCCCTGAGTACCCAGATATATAATAGCTTCTCACTGGTTGGCGGCGATTCCAAATTGGAAGAGTTGTTCGTAGGCCAACAATTTTGAACAATGAGGACTGTGTATTTTCCATCAAGCAGTATAGCATGAAGGAGTCGGTGGACTACAAAGTCATTAAACCTATACCGACATTATATGTTTGGAAGTGTTAGAGGTCTACAAAAGGGTGCAACTAGCGATTACAAGTTGCATTTATCCAAATGTCACAGTTGCGAGAAATTCAAACATTTGAAGGGCTTCATACATGTGGTGCCTGACACATTGACAGCACTAATTAAAAAAATATCTTTTAAAAATTTATCAGTGTCGCTTGACACACCAACGACAAACATTAAAAAAATTTCCCTTGCCATCGCTGCCGCCTAACACATCGGCGACACCAATAAAAGAAATTAATTTTTCCTTTCTTTTCACTGACAGAATTTTTAAAAAAAAAAAAATTGGACAGGTGCCACTTGACAGACTGGTGACACCCATTAAAAGAATATTTTTCTTTTTTTTCTTAACCGTGAATACTCATATTTTTTACGGGTATTTCGAAACGGGTGTTGCCTAACACAATACCGACACTGAATCTTTTAAAAACTTATGATTGGATCATAATTAGAGAAAAAGAGAGGTGGTGGCGGCCTTGGTCATGCAACACCAACTTCTACTATAATAAACGAGTTATTTTTGTATAAAATTGTTCTCCAAATTATTTTCGTAATTAATGAATATTTTTGAATTATTTATATAAAAGGACAAATATTAACTTTGCTAAAATTTCACAATATTCAAATCTTTTCAACAGTATAAGTATGTTCCCTATAAATTGCATTTACTTTCATATACCATTCTTGTCACTGCTAACTTTAATAAAGTTTGCAGAGCCAATGAGACTGTGCAGGCAAAATTATTGCTAAACAATACAACGTTGATGTACTTTTCTTGAAAATAATTTTTTATTAACTTTGGAAATAAAAAAAACTAATTTTTGAAAGCTATTAATAAAACCAATTTAAAGTATGAAATGGATTGATTTATGACTTATAGGTGAAATCCTATAAGTATGCATTTTTCTTTTTGCATATTTATTTCTCTAATATAATTAATTATTTCTAATTTTACTTTTTAAAATATGTATTTTCAATTTAAATGAAACTTTTCTCTATTATTTCCATCAAATAATTTTTAAACATGTTATGACCTTCATATTTTTTGCACCTTTGAAAAAACAAAAACAAAAATTAGTATTTGTTAAGATGTATATTTTACATTATCAGATATTTTTAAAAATAAATCACTTCAAATATTTGATAAAATTAACAAAAACATTTAGCTTTAGAACTGAAAATAAAGACCTCGAAAAGTTAAAGAAATTAAAAATGATTAAATTTTAGTAAAGGGATTAAATCTACTAAAATGCATAGTATAAGGGCTTTTTAAAAATTTAACCTGAAGCATATGCAAGTTGGTGAGCTTGATAGGGTCTTCTTTAAAACACCCCTTCCGAAAAAAAAAAGGTTGATGTCAATATAATGTGTTAGACGAGATGTTTTTAAGAAATTAATATTAATTATTTGGACTAACTAACAATTTTATAAAAGTAAAATTATCAAAATCATGTCAAATTAAAGAAGTATTTGAACATATTAAAAAGGATTAAAACTATAATTTAACTAATAAAAAGTTACTGATCTTAAAAATTGGGTCTAATTATGAATTTCATCCCGCTGATTTTATAATTTAGTCCACACACTTTAAGAAAATTAAGAAGTTAGTCCAATTGTGTGACACTATTAAACTTTGTTGTTAAATTGCTTACTTGGGAATTAGTAAATATCAGTAACTCAACAAACTATATGCAACAAATAAGCAAAAATAAACGATTAAAGTTTATGTGTTTACTAAAAACTAAATTAATTAATTTCTTTTTTTTAAATACAAGTGTTAAATTAAGCCTTATTAGATAATATGTTTTGATATAACAAATTAAAGTGTTTCTGACTAAAAGTTAAGTTGAACAATTTCATAAAAATTAAGTTGAAATGGTTTGAATTGAGTCAAACATTTTCAAATATGTTTTAACCATTTTCAAACAAGTTAGAATTGTTCCAAGCCAAAAAGTTTCGATACTTTTTGTCTAAGTATGGATATTTTACAAGATACCGATACCCCTCTGGTAATCGATGCTAAATTGACATTCTGCCATTTTCAAACCCTGGTAGGTATCGATATGTTTCTTAAGGTAGCGATATTCCTGCTCCAACGATCATTGAAATCATCATTAATTACAAAAAATATCAATACCCTTTTAGTAGGTATTGATACTCGTTGCTGCAAGTGAAGTTATTGTCCTGGTATTTCATCCACAACGGCTATATTCACTTCTACAACAACCGTAACAGTTGGAAATCAATTAGAGTGTATAAATATCTTCCAAAGGTTTAGCAACAACAAGAAACATGTGCAAAGCTTAAAGATCACTCAGAACAACTTAGAGCTTAATTCTTTCATACATTTTCTTGTAAACGCTTGTAAGATTTCATTGTATTTATTTAGCTCAAGTGTTCTTCTTTGTATTTGTGCTTAATTGACAAGCATCCTAATCTTGTAATGATTGCTTCTTTGTTTGCTTATTTGTTTCTCTTTGAGAGAGAAGGTTAATTCTTGAGGTTTGGGTAGAAACCTTAAGGGAGTTGTATATTAATATTTTGGGGCATAAATCTTAAGAGAGATTTTAAGGTTAAACCTTGTCCGCAAAGGTTGCCAAATTAGTGAATTTGGGAAAATCCTTAGTTGTGGTAAACTAAGGTAATGGAGTAGGCAATTAGGGACGAACTAATATAAATCCTTGTGTTCTTTGTTGCATATGTTTCATTGCTTCCACCACAATTTCTAAAAGGCCAATTCAACCTCCTTATCAATGATTCTAAGTTGATCCTTCCGATCTAACAATAAGAATTAAATTATGAAAAATTAAAGGAACTAAGCTTTTAATTTTTCTAGAGTAGATGGGTGAAGTTCAAAATTTGTCCTAAAATTTGAACTCTAAATAACCTCTTGAATGACAATGCAAGAGCATTTACCTTTATTTTTTCCATTTATATTTGATAAAATATTTTTTAAATTTTTTATATTTGAACTCTAAATAACCTCTCCCAACCCAGTTGCCAAACCCGAGTTACGAAGTGCTACAGAAGAACAGAGACACTCACATGCAAATCCCGCAAAGAAACTTAACTTGAAATCACCAAAATTTTTATTCTAATCATACATATATATATTAGAGGTATAAACATTTATGAGACTAATTAAGGTTTAAACATCATTATTAGATTTATAAATTTTATAATTATATATGAAAACTTTTAAACAAAATGCGCCAAGGCGATCCGTCAGAAAAATGACCACCCGAGCCTATCCGACAAATGACTATTCCCCGCGCGTTCTTATAACTTTATTATTATCAGCCCAAACAGTCCATCAATTATCCAAAATGAGTTAACATATTTAATACACGCAATTATTTAGTTATCTCTGCCAACATTGGACAAGCATCTCAAAAGAGTAAAAATACACATATATATAACTATATAATGTTCAATACATTAACCTTTGTTTCACATTCAATTTCACAAAATTAACCTTATTTACATGCCACTTGACTCAGCGTAAAGTTAAAATAATTCTACTAAAATAGAAGTTGGATAGTGTGAGTTGTGGATCAATCCACCTGCCAAGTTCTGCCAAATTTCTATAATGAAAGGGGAAATTAAACGGAGTAAGAATTAAATATGCTTAGTAAGTTCATAGGTTTAAAACATTAAACTCACCTCACAAAACATTCATATATTTAAATATAGCTTAACTAAATTATTTATCCTACCAACACATTTCGCATGTATAAGGTAATATATCACACTCAACATATAACGCATCTCAAACATTTAATCACTCAATTATACCTTACTTTAATTCATAAAAATCATTCAGTCAACACTTTTATTTTAGAAACAGTCAGCCTGATGACTCCTCATGAACAGAAAGGAATACATGGGTAACCATCCGATAACACACCAGTTTGCTCATAAGAGTTGTTCTAACCGATAACATGACATATGCACATAGTGCAAAGCCTATAGGCTAAGCATTCTCCACCATAACACGACAATTTTCTCGTAATAGATCTAATCGATAACACGCCAAAGCCTCCGAAGAGATTAAATTGGAAATCCGCAACAAATGCAGGATTTCATAAAATTTCAGTAAACTTCATTCATCTTCTTCCCATCACCCTTCTTCTCGTACAGTGCGCAAATACCTCTATGGGCATACCAATTGTATCCTTTGTTCATTCGGGCTCCATACACATAACAAAACTTTCTTTTTATTGATTAATACCTTTCTCACTTTATCAATACAAGTTTACTAACATTTTATCATATACATTCACAAACAAATCTTGCATAAATAAACATAAAAATACCATATGAACTTACCTGGTATAGAAGCAGAAATTGAATGTCAATGATCAATCAGTGACCTTTCATTTTCCTCTATTATCTACTAGTTGACTTGGTTCTTGATCTATAAATTAATACATTTAGTTTATCAAAGACAACACTTCAGACTTCAATAGTTTTAAGACTAGAAATGCAGGTTAACTAGATCAAGATACAATGATCTCAAAAACATGAAACCCATGAAGAACAGGCTTTGAAAACACTTACATGTAAAGCCGACTAATAGAGAAACTTAGAGCTTTTCTTTCTTCTACAAAGAACAACGTTTCTCGATGGAGGAACAAGAGAATGAAACTCTTTATTTCCCTCCACTTCAACCTACAACACTTAACACATTAATTTTCATCGTTAAATGATAATTAACAGCTGTTTCCACTAAACATTGACACTATCAGCACTACTATGTAAAGTGTTTATTTACCACTTTAAACCTTAAACAATTTTTATTAAACTCATTAAACTAGCTTTTTCACTAATTCTTACGATTTAGTCCATGCACTTTCATATCTAAATTGCTGACCGGATTCACCAACTCAAACATCAATAAAACACTACAACAAACTGGTAATTATAAATAAATAATATTTACTGACTCCATCATCGAAATTGTGGTCCCTAAACTACTATTTCTGACACCATTGTAAATTAAGTTGTTACATGGGAAGTATTCCCGCCTCTGCTAAAGGTCAGGAAGCTGGGGAAGACATGTTGGCAAGGGGTTGGTGAAGGTAGCCGGGGAGTAGTCAGATAGTGTGAATCCAGGTCAACAATAATTTTGTTTATTTTCCCTTTATTTTCACTATGAATCTTTCTATTGTTTTAGAATTATCAAAGGTGTGTGAGTGTAAAATTCCCTCGAATTTTTTGTGAATACAATATGGAATACAAACTGAATATTATCAGTCTACTTGAGCCAAAAGTTAGTGGAGCTAAAACAGATGCTATTATTGCTAAGTTCAAATTGTAGTGTTCTCATCGTGTAGAGACAGTTGGTTTTTCCAAATGTATTTGGCTTGGCTCGAAGGAATTTATTGACGTTAAGTTGGTTGGAAACCATCCTCAATTTATTTTGGTTTGAATCTGCTCTACTCTCTCTTCACGGCCAATTTTTTTTTGCTTTTTTATATAGTAGTCCAAATAGGCAAACAAGGAAGCATCTTTGGAAAGACTTGAGTTTGACTATTCCCTCGGGGTCTATTCATTGGATGGCTATTGGAGATTTCAATGCTATACTCTTATCGAGTGAAAAGAAGGGAGGTCAGGTCTGTGGGAATAGATGTTCGTTTTTTGGTGAGTTCGTAGATTTGGCTAAGCTTCAAGATTTGAGATTTAGGGGCCCTCCTTTCACTTGGTATCATAGTGACCTTTTTGAGAGGTTGGATCGTGTGTTTGTGAATGATACTTGGGTGGATTCCTTTCCTAATTGTTTGGTAAACCATCTCCCAAAGATGAAATCGAATCACAGGCCACTTTTCCTTACCCTAAGGCAAGAAATCACATCGCCTAAGGCAAGCCCTTTCGGTCAACATGTAGGTACCAAGGTCATTGCGTATGATAATGCCACGAGCCGGGTTCCTGAACAAAAAGGCGTATACATTTTCATCATTGTTCTGACCTTTTTTGTTGATATCATCCGGGACCTTATCCAAATCGGGTTCACTAAAATCTTCACCTTCGTGATCAAAACGACCAGCATTACCTGGTCATTCTTAACCATCAGCATCAGTACCAATCATCAACAAATGTATCTATATACAAGAATCGGGATTAGGGTTGTATACACAATCGGAGAATTATGTGGATTCTCGACCCATGTTGATGTCGCACCATAACTGCACGATTCTGCCTATCCAACGTCCAGATCATAGTCAAACTCGTGTACAGACGATCATCTATTGACAGACACTCTCGGAACCTCCGTACACGGGCCTTAAACTTTATATTGTTAATTTATGAAGTGACATTTTTAACGAGCTCAACATCCACTAACTTAGCGAATAACTCAACTAGTTTAGCGTTCATATTCCAAGTCGAGCAATAAAATGTGATTATAGTCTCCACGTCTTCATCATCTACAAGTTCCATCTTCGTATATTTGCACAGATTTGACAAAACTAAAAATTTATAGAATAGTCTGGACATCTTCCTCCCACAATGTCGAGCGATTTTCTCACTAATATTTTGTTTCATATCATAGACTTTTATGTTTTTTGTAACACCCCTAACCCATATTTATTGCCAGAATAGGGTTACAAAGCATTACTAGAGTTTACAGATCAAATATAATTAATTCATATCTGAAATCAAACATATTCAATCATATTGTCCCTTAAATGGACCTTCGAGGCCCAATGTATGTGTTAGAAACAAATCAGGACTAAATTGGGAGCTCAGAGAATTTTTCGCGAAATTTCAAATTTTTTTCCTTATGTGCAGGGGACACACGCTTGTGTGGCCAGGCCGTGCGGCTCACACGGCTAAGTGACACGCCCGTGTCCCAGGGCGTGTGGTCATTCCAAATAGGGGCACACAACAGTGTCCTAGCTCGTGTCCAATTTAGATGACATACTGACTTGGTCACATGGTCAAGCTACACACCCGTGTGCTAGGCGGTGTGAGCATACTGACTTGCATAATTAATGTGCAAGGTTCACACACCCGTGTGCCAGGCCGTGTAACACACACGGCTGAGACACACGTCCGTGTCTCTACCCATGTGAAAATACATGAGCATTCTATTTTGAAATTTTAAGATGCATGGGACACACGACCGAAACACACACCCATTTGTTAGGTCGTGTGTCACACACGGCTGAGACACAATCCCGTGTCTCTACCCGTGTGGGCAAAATAAGGTCATTTCCAAGCCTTATTTCTCACCCAAACTTGTTTTCCACCTACATCAACATTTTAACACATTCACCAACCAATTCAAAACATTTAAACTAAGCCAAAACCAAATCTTATGCATGATATATCATGACATATGTTCAGGTATCCCAAACTTAACAAAAACACATATATGCATATAGGCATATTTTATCAATTATGCTAACTCAAAACCATTCATCAATAGATTTAATACTTTCCACCATATAACAATTTCAAACACACACATCAAACATGTTTAAGCCATATATTTACATTTCAAAATATACCAACACAAGTCATACTAATGGTTAATTTCAACCAAATATTTATATGCTATCATTTAGCCAATTTAACCTATACATGCCATTATATCCCAATTAAATTTTGCTATTTATACCAAAAAGAGCTGAAGGATAGTGTGATCTTGCTCCGACCCGCTTCCAACCTTACGAGCTTTCGAGTACTATAAAACAGAGGAAATAAAACAAAGTAAGCATTTAATACTTAGTAAGTTCGTATAACAAGAAATTAACTTACCATTCATTTTCATTAAATTAAACATATAAAATGCATCCAAGCAATTTGGCTAATAGCCTAAAACACACAACTTCATCAAACATGTTAATCATATATTTCATGTGAATATCAAGAACAAGAATGAGCTCATCAAATATCATACTTCCATATGTTTTCAAGTATATACAGGTAATAATTCATTCAAAGTTCATCTCAACTTATATCAAAATTTCACCCGTTGATTCATTTGAAATCTCGATGGAAACATGGATAGTATACACAAAGTGTACAATACTGTAAATCTATCAAATCATATTCAGGAGTGTTCATAGAAGCACATAAACAGGAAACTCTCTCTCAAGCCATATAACGGGAAGTTCGTGTGAGCTTTATAACAGGAAGCTTATCCGAGCTGTATGATAGGAAGCTCATGCGAGCCATAATTAGGAAGCTCATGTGAGCTAATAACGGGTAACTTCGAATAGCCAATAACGGGAAGCTTCGGATAGCTTAATATCGGGAAGTTCAAGTGAGCCATATCGAGAAGCTCACAAAGAGCCAATTAACAGGAAGCTCACGAAGAGCCATAATCGAGAAGCCCATAAGAGCTGCGGTGTGTCCCAACACATGTAGGATCACAACTAATCAGGATGCTTTGAAGAGCTATTAACGGGAAGCTTGCAATAACCATATAACAGGAAGCTCGAGAGGGCTAATAACAGGATGCTCTTTTGAGTTGTGGTGTGTCCGCAACATATGCAGGACTACAACCAATACGGGAAACTTGTATCCATTGATTTTCATTTGTTCAAATGGGACTTAACACATATCGGACATTATCAGATATTCAATCATTTTCATATACATGGTAATTATACAATTCACATATACAACATTTAATTAAAATATATAAATGTACACAATTTAGTTACACGAACATACCTCGACAATGTTCGTGAACTTGTGTGCTACTAATCCGTTACTTTTTCTTTACCTTGATCTATCTTCGTATTTGAGTTATCTGGATCTATACGAATAAATTTAACATCAATTTAATACAATTCACATTCAATTCCATTTTCCACATATTCTTCGGGAGGGATATATCAAAATAGGATTACCTGTCCGGGCTAGATTCTTTTTACCGTCAATTCCTTTTCAGAGATCCATTGAATTTTCCTTTCATTCAACCGGGATTCCTTCCCCTTTTTTATCAAATATATGGATCTAAATAAATAAATTTAATCATTAATCTACTATATTTCATGTTCATATGTAACATTCTCTATAATTCCATTATTATTTATAGTGCATTCAAAGTTGTCTCACTGAGTCATAGTCACTAAATTATTTATATTTTGAGCTACGGAACTTCAAATTAAGATCCGCTAATTTTTCCAGAAACTAGACTCACATATCTTCTTACCATAAAATTTTCAAAATTTTTTGTTTAGCTAATAAGTACAGTTTATTCTTTAAAGCTTCCCCTGTTTCACTGTTCAACAGTTCCGACCCCTCTTCAGTAAAAATTAATTATCTCATTGTACAGAATTCGTATGATGTTTTCATTTGTTTCTTTTGAAAATATACTCATTAAGAATTTTAAAAATATAAATTTAAGCCCCTAATTATTTTTCTCCAATTTTTGATGATTTTCCAAAGTCAGAACAGGGGAACCTGAATTCATTCTGACCTTGTCTCACAAAATCTATTATTACTTACATCGTTTCTTTTATAAGAAACTAGACTCAATAAGCTTTAATTTCATATTTTATTCATCCTCTAATTCGATCTCTACAATTTTTGGTGATTTTTCAAAGTTAGACTACTGCTGCTGCCCAAAACTGTTTTAGTGCATGATGTTAATTACCATTTTCCCCCTAAGCTTTCAATAAATAATAATTTCATTCCTGCTCAATTAACCTCTCAATTGAGCTTATTTTTCCCAATTAACACTTTATTCTATCACTGTAAACTACTTTATAACCTTTGGAAATCAGAATTTTAGCACTAGAATTTAATTCCAAACCTTTTCACAATTAGGTCCTACAAATCAATTTCTTTTGAAATTACCTAATAAAATCATCTCATAAACAAATTAAAGCTTCAATTTCATGATATTTTATCATAAATTTACAGCACTCAACCATGGTGACTTTCAATTTTATTCATGAAATCAAAAACTAATGAATTTAGTAATAGGACCTAGTTGTAAAAGTCTTTGAAACATAAAAATTACAAGAAAAAGGTAAGGATTAACTCACTTGGTGCAGGAATTATGAAAAACCAGCTTGAATAAACCCTTAGAACATTTTTTTCTGATGAGAATGCAGAAAAATAAAGAGAATTCTAGATATTCCAATTTGGTCCCATTTTTATGTTAGTAAAATTTGTTAATTTTCCATTTTACCCTTATTTCACCAATTCTCCTGATTTTTCTCAGCTTATGCCACCCAAAATATCTCCTTTTGGGCTTATTTTCAATTTATGTCCCTCCTCATTTAACAATTGAGCTATTTAATCCTTCTAGTAACTTTTACATATTTTTTAATTTAGTCCTTTTCACTTAATTGACTACCCAAACATTAAAATTTTCTAACGAAATTATAATACCATATTACTAACATTTCATAAATATTTATAAAAATATTTTTGACTCGTTTTTACCAGATCGAGGTCTCGATACCTTGTTTTTACCCAATTTCTTCAATAATTTTCATTTTCTAACTTACCACTAAATCAGTAAAATTTTTCTATCTATATTTTCATACGATTCTCCTACCATATCAATATTCATGCAAAAATATTAAAATAAATTTATTTTTAAATCAGATTTGTAGCTACGAAACCACTGTTCCGATAACCTTGAATTTAGGCCATTACAGGTCGGACCTCGGGTAAGACATTTTTGGCCCGAGCTTGGCCCGAATTCACAAAAGGACAAAAAATTCTATTTTTTTTTACCATTTTAATGCTATTTTCTTGTTGTTTTCTCCCTATTTTGCTACCATTTCATTATTATGTTGCTACTATTTTGTTGTTATTGTTTGGATATTGTATAACACTTGTTTTATTGTTGATTTTGTTATTATTTTAGAGGCATTTGCTTGTTAAGTTGCATCTATTTTAGTGTTTTTTAAGTATAAATATTTTTTAAAATTTATTTTCAATTTGTTGAGAAATATTTTTTTAATGTTTTTAGTATTTTTTATGTATTATATATATATTTAAAACTTATATTAAAAAATTAATATAGATAGGTCGGGCCGGGCTCGGGTTTTAGTATTTTTATCGAGATCAAACTTAGACAAAATTTTAAGCCCATTTTTTTGCCTGATCCTATCAAACGGGCCTAAGATTTTGTTTGGGCCCAGCCCATGAACACCTCTACTTATAAACTCAAACTTAATTTTTGAGGTCTAAAATGAAAAGCAAATATGTTGATATGTTGATTTCTAACCACTCTTTTTTTCTTTGCCGATTTCTTAAACCAATTTTTTCTCTCTCGTATTGCTAAACAATTTCTTAGCTCTTTTTCTTTTTTTGTTCTCCTCTTCTACTAAACATAAATCTTTTTCTTTTCTTTTCTTCAACAGAAACAGATTGTTAGCCGGGGGAGAGGGGTTTATAAAGCGGGTGGTGTGCCTGATAGTGTCACGAGACCGGATTTTTAAACTGGTGCAGCCTAACATGTTAACGAGACCAAAAATTATTTAACTTTTATATTATTTTTATAAAAAAAGACATGCATTATCTTAGAAATCTCTTTCATTTTTTTTTAGGGTTGGGTTATTCTTTATAAAGATTTAGAAGTTTCCCTAAACATCTTTCTACTTTTGTTCATGAGTTTCCCTAAAAGATATTTTATCAATGCCTTACCTTTGAAATGCAAACTGATTTAATATTTTATAAAAAAAATTAAACTTTTATTTATTTATATTTTTTTATTAAGATTTAAAGTTTGAAAGTCAACAAGAAGAACAAGTCCAAGAGAAACAGAATCAAATTAATTATTAGAAGAGTGAGCTTTTGATTACTTATTAAGTAAATTACTAGAATTTGGAGGTTGTTATTTATCCATAAATAAATAAAATAGTCTAATTTTAGTTTCGAATTTTGTATATAAAGAAAAAATATTTTATATTTATAAATTTAATTCAACTCACTTTTCGAATTTAATCGAGATACAATCAAATGATCGAATATTTAGTTTTTTTTATATTAATATCATTATAGGTTCTTATAATATCTACTATTTTTTATACAATGCTTAAAATTATCCATAATCTCTCTCCAACCCTTAAATAAGAAGATAATACGCTTCAATGCACTTCGAACCTACAACCCCCTACACTAACAACAGGGTCAATGGCAATAAAACTAAAACTCAATCGAATTTTTTATTTTTTTTAAATATTAAATAAAAGAGTTTTGCAAATTAATGGGCAAACCTCAGCTTCCAACAATTTTCCATACTTTTCAAACTGACACTTATTTAATTATGTTATATTAGCGCTCAGTTTCCACGTGCTTTTCTAGCTGTCACGCCTCTATTAAAAATTTTAGGGTAAATTGCACTAGTAGTTATTAAATTATTAGTAATTTTTTTAGTCACCTAATTATGAAATTTACAAAATGGTCATTTAACTATTTAATTTTGTTTTTTTGGTCATCAGCTAGCTAAAGGTGGCAGCTTTTAAAATTGGTATAATAGCAACTTTAACCCTCAACATCTATGTATTGTGCCAAATTAGTCTTGATTCTAGAAAATCTAACTCTCAACACATTTTGTAATTTAGACTTTTTTGTAATTTTATTTTTCTTTACGACCCTTTCACCTAAAAAGCTAAAAAAAGAAATTTATCATCTAATTTTGATTGAAAATATACAAAAATAAAATCTAATATAATAGTTTTCATATTTTCTCATTCTTTTAAAATTAACCGAAAGAAAAAAAGAACAAAATTATGGTGTAAATGTTGAGGGTCAACTTTTTTAGATTCAAGGTTAAATTAACATGATTTATAAATGTTGATAGTTAAAATTACTATTATGCCAGTTTAAAAAGTTGTCACTATTAATCCACCGGCGGTGACCAAAAATTGTTATAAAAGTTGTTATTATACTTCTTTTTTTCTCTCGACTTCTTAACCGCTTCCACGGTGAGTGATTTTTTTAGTAAACAAGTTTTGTTAGGTGCTACTCACCTATTTCTTGCAAAAGCAGTGGCGATGATAATAGCCCGCTCCTCGTAAAAGGGTAGTGATACCAATCGTTGCAGGTTTTAGTGTTTTTCTTAGTTGTTTCTTTTAGTTTTATTTTTGAGAAGTTTCGAAAGAAGTTGAGTCAATCTTATATCTGTCGATTTAGTTTTAGGGACTGATTTTATGCATCACCAATATTGAAGAGTATTTTGGTTACCTTTGGTATTGTCATTGTTAACCGAACTTTATAGTTGGCGTAATTTGACGATAACAAGACTATGATGCTATTATTAGTGGTTGATCCCGTTGATGCATCTTTAATAGTTTTTTGATCTTACCAATTTAATGGTCATTGTTGTGTATATCTCTCCTTCATTAGATTTTTCTAACGAACACGGTATGCAACTCTAAGAATGATGAGAATGGGTGGTTTTAAATGTTATTTTTTATTAGGTTTCTTTGATTCAAGATTTCTCCCTATTTGTCCTTAACTATTGTTATGAATTCCGTTGTCACTCTAATTTGTTACCCCTACTAACTTTTACGTAGCCATTGGAATCACTATTTCTTTTAAAAAAAAGGCTAAACTATTAGTGAGTTTACGTTTTAGTCACTATAAAATGATCACTGAACTGTTTGAAAGTTTTCATTTAAATCATTGGGCTATTAAAATATCCTTGTATAACTTTCTCAGTTCGCACCTCCTGCACCAACCAAAAACTCTTTCTCCTCTTCTCTTCTACAACTCAATTTTTATATTATAAAACGGCTTTGAACATCATAATTTATGAAGCAAAATCTAATAACTTTCTTCTCCAATTTTCAATATTAATCATCAAATCAACTTAGATATAAAAAATGTCTTTTACTCGTTAATGAGTATTAACCTACCGTTCTGATCATCAAATCATCGCTTTAATTGTTTTTGGGTATTAACCCGTAGCCTAGTGACTTGAACAAAAAATTTCGAATGTTTTAATAATTAATTTGTAACTTTTTAAAATTAAGTAACCAAAACATAAACGATTGTGTTCCACTAACCGAGTATTTATTAAAAATATATGTTGCCCACTTGACATTAAACAAAAACAAATTTGCTAATTAAAAAAGAAAAAGAAAATTAAAAACATGAGTCAATAAGGATTAAGATCAAGTCCCTATACGTTGTTTCTGTCCACTTGCCCTACTCTTTTAGTCAAAACGATAGAACTCCAAAACGCGTCGAAAATTGAAAAACCCCTCTGTTTTTATTTGCTTCAATGGCGGCACCCACACTCCAGCTCTCTCTCTCTCTAACTTTCACCGCCTTCCAAGCAACATCTTCATATGCTTTCCATAGCTAAATGTACGTATATATAACCAACACACCCTCACTCTCTTCAATCACCAAAAATCAATTTTAAAAATCAAAGAAAAAAATCTCTTTTCTTTTGTTGTAATTTCTTGAATTTTCCGATATGGGTTTTGAAGATTCAGATAGGGTATCGAAACCAGTAATGATAAGGGAAGTTTGGTCAGATAATTTGGAATCCGAGTTCGAGTTGATCAGCCAAGTGATCGACGAATACCCATTTATTTCAATGGATACTGAGTTCCCGGGTATAATTTTCCGGCCAAAAGTGGACCCCGCAAGGCAGTACAACGGTCAGTTCCGACCGGCCGATCATTACAAGGTACTCAAATCTAACGTCGATGCTTTGAATTTGATCCAAGTGGGTCTAACCCTTACCGATTCTTCGGGTAATCTGCCCGGATCCGAAAACGGAACCCGGTTCATCTGGGAATTCAATCTCCGTGATTTTGACGTGGAGCGAGATCCTCACGCGCCGGATTCCATCGAGCTTTTGAGGAGGCAAGGGATTGATTTTGACAAGAATAAGGAAAAGGGGATCGACTCGGTTCGGTTCGCTGAGTTGATGATGTCGTCTGGACTCGTGTGTAATGACTCAGTGAGTTGGGTGACGTTTCATAGCGCCTATGATTTTGGGTATTTGGTTAAGATTCTGACCCGACGAGATTTGCCCGAGAAATTAGACGAGTTTTTGACGATTCTTAAGGTGTTCTTCGGTGACCGAATTTATGATTTGAAACACATGATGAAGTTCTGTAATAGCTTGTACGGTGGGTTGGACCTAGTTGCTCGGACTTTAGATGTGAACCGGGCGGTTGGGAAATGTCATCAAGCCGGGTCCGATTCTTTGCTGACGTGGCACGCGTTTCAAAAAATGAGAGACTTGTATTTTGTGAACGATGGACCGGAAAAGCATGCCGGAGTATTATATGGATTAGAGGTTTATTAATTAAATATTTTTGTTAATTACAGTGTAAAATAATTCGAAGTATAATTAATTCTATTCAATTTATTGATTTAATTGCAGTCCATTTATGAATTTCTTTTTTAACAGATGTTTAGAAATTGGTAATTTTATTTTAATTTACCACATTTAATTATAATATTTTACAACAAATTAAAAGTTAACTTAATAAGTACATTTCTTTCGGAAAGCTTAGGTTTGCCCCTTAAAAGCCAAACATTTAAAAATTATTCAAAATATCATAAATTATGGGAAATTTTAATTTATGGACCTTCTCATCACATTATTATAATCCCTCTCAATTAAAATAAAACACTTCATCTTTAATTTAAAAATTTAACTCAAATATATATGTTTAAAAAAAAATGATGGAACCATAATACCATATATGATTCGATAAGAAAAGTTCATAAAATAATTTGCCAATAATGGGATAAGTCAATGTCAAAACCACCTGAGTCCATGGACCGTATGTTTAGTCATGGCGAGCAAATCCGAGGCTCACTCTGGACATATCTACACCAGAAAAGCAGGCTGAAAGGTGGTTCATTGTAACCAAACCAGGAATTTTTGTAGACCAAAAGTAAATTATAAATGTTTGAAGGGATCAAAATGCAATTATACCAATGTACTAACTTATAATCTTATAAGTTTCTAGAGACTTTAGAGTAATTGTACCATTTTTAGGGCTCATGTTAGGAGAAAAAGTTTCTTTTCACACAAATATTACATTGTACAAAAGCTGAAATAAATGAAAATTACACCAAACAAAACCTCTCTTATGATACAAAGGACGCCCCCACAATGATTTTTAAATATCATCACTCAAAAACATCATTACACCTAAAACAAGTATACATACATATTTATATTGTATATTGAAAATAAATGTAAATAATAATACTCAACATTGCCAACACATTTGAAGAAACCACCCAACTGCTTTTACCTGCCTGTGTCTCAATATACAGGGGGAGAAGAAGCCCAAAATCGAAAGTTCAGCCGCTCGTAACCAACGTAAAGCTACAGCGCAAGTAATCTGATTCCCGAACTAGCGTATTTCATATATGGAGAGACAGATTTGGGAACACCTGTATGTGGCTGTATGGTCTATACAGAACACCGAGATCGTCTGCTCCAGGTGGATGCATGAACCCAAATGAGTAAAGAAACAATTTGGGAAGGGTATACTACACCCAAGCGAGAGAGCCTCGATCATTTGTTACTTGGGGACGACCTCTAGTTGGTGTAGGAGGTCTGTTAGCATTCAGCTCCTGACTCGTAAAAAACAGAGATTAACATGAGTATTAGAAGCAATGCTTGTAATACAATTAGCAAAGTTTTCAGAACTGGACTGGTAGTCAAACTGGTCAGGCCACCGGTCCAACCAGTTCAATTAAATAAATCATTAAAAATTCATAAAAATTAAAAATTAAAAATCCAATTCAACCAGCTTAACAGGTTTTTTGCCCGGTTCAACTGGTCTGTACCAGTTCCTAGGTCAACCAGTCCAAAGCCCTTCTCCAGACCGGGACCCTGGCCAGTTTCTGGTCCAACCGGCCAGTCCGGTCCAGTTCAAACAACCTTGACAATTAGACCTTGCCAACAAAGAAAGAGGGTGGCACCTGCATCCATGTATCCTCTATATGACGTTCCGATGATGCTTCTGGGGATGACATTGCAGGGGGTAAAGGATGAATGAGTTTCGGAACTACCACTAGATCTCTACCCAAAACTAAGATTGCACCAGCATTATTAGCGGTACCTGAATAAGGCAAGTGTGAAGCAGAATTTAAAGGTTTAAAATTGCCTATCGAACTGAAACGGGATATGCATATTAAAGCAGGGTCAGGGACACACCACAATAATTAGTTGCTGAGAAAAGGGTGATTAAATGTCCCTGAGCAAAGCGCTCAAAGCCATCCATAACACACTCATGAGCTCGAACGATCAACTGAAGATCATTGTTATTGCAGAACTCCATGACACGATCAGGCTGCAACAGGAAAAACCATTTTCGTAAGATCAACCAGCCACAATTTATGGGTCAACTGCCCATGAAACATGCCGCTACAGAAGACTTCAAACGCTGCAGCTTCAAAGTAACACACTCACCCCGAAAGTAACCAACCCAGGACCTCGAGCATTCGGTCGCAACCCTTCCACACTATCATTTTCTGTTGGATCAGACCTAGAATAGAAATGGCAGTAAAAAGTAATTGGTAAAACAAAGCAAAGGATCGTATATTTGATGACCAGAACAAAACAGAAACACGAATCAGACCATAATAAATCCATTAGAACAATCGAGCCTGCTTCCATTGTAATAGGACGCTGTAGGCTCTCAATCTGTTCCACATGATTTATAGATCGACCAATGCCACCATGCATACAAATGATTTTCTTTTCAATTAGAGCTGCCAGTGGAAGCCAGTTGAATAAACGGTTTATGCGATGCCAAGCCCATATTCCATCTCTCTCACCCTGTTACATAGGCCAATCATATTTGTGAATAAATGTTATAGACAGAATGCAGAACAATTTTCTATCACATCTGAGAGAATACCATGCGCTCGATACACTCAATCCGGAAGCCAAAAAGTGCATTGATATCTGCAGCCTCATGATTCCCCCTAATTAAATGTACATTATTGGGATACTCAATCTGTAATGTAGAACAAAATAAAATGAAAATTTGATTCATAACAACTACAATGGGAAATAAAAGTAAGCACGAGAAGATTATCAAGGTATCAAAATTCTAAATTTACCTTCAAAGCAAGCAGAAGACTAATGGTTTCCAAGCTGTGCTGGCCCCGGTCCACATAATCTCCTAAGAAGAGATAATCTATATATCTGATAGTATTTTATATAAAATCAGTATCAAGTAAATAAAATGTTGAGATTGAGAAAGAAGATGCCATAGAAGCAGATTACACATGAGAAAACAGTAATTATAGATATTAAAAAAATGTTAGTTGAAACCCTTGGCCATGTTGTTGATGCACCACCAGCAAAATACTTACGCGATGTCTCCAGCTGTAGAAGGTGACCCATATTCATCAAAAAGGCGCATAAGATCTCCAAACTGTCCATGTAGATCACCAAAAATCTTAATAGGAGCCTTTAGCTGTAAAACAGTTGGTTCAGCTGCAAATATTCTTTCAGCACTTTCACAAAGATCTGCTATTTCATTACAATCTAAGAAGAACTGTCTACGAACTGGAGGTTTCCAGCCACGGGGCTTCAAAAGGTGTGCAATAACCTGGCATAGACACAATTATGAATTAATGAATTAATTGTTTCAAGATTCTGAAATATCTAACAGGAGCATCAATGCAAAACCAATTCTTAGGAGGAACTTCTATCAGCCATAACTTCATCACCATCTCGGTGACCAATTGAAAAACAAAACCAAGGTTCAACCAATAAGAACTTTTACAACTAGACAATCCGTTGCTTTTCAAACTGCTTCCCCCCCCCCCCAAAAAAAAAAAACACTTCATGAAATTAGGTTGATGATAAAGAAGCTTAAGGTTGGTATTTTGAGGACGAGGAAGAGGGGGGGGGCCGCGAAGGTCCTGAATTTACCATTCTAGCTTTTCGTTTTTTTGCTTGAGAGATACATTCAATAATTATCCAAAAACACACATTGCTTTATCATGCAAAAAATTAGGGCTATTATTACCTTTTTTGGGACACTACTGATTGACATCTGCCTATCTAATAGTTTCCTTGCAGCAGTTGCATTTTCTGGAGTCCCATAGCTAACCCGTCTGCCTTCATTTTCAAATTGGTCAATAGAAAGCTGTCTGACCATTCCACCTAAAGCTCCACCAGTCTCAGCAGCTACAACAACCTGTTGACATAATGAAACATTGGACACACAGTTATAGGTAACAGAAATGCCAATTTTGACTTGAGACCGGTATTGTGTAGATCAAAATTTCTGATACTAACAGCTCTATGATGAAGCCGAACTCCAGGTGGAGCAACATCATTTGATCCAGAAGAATCAGGCATCTTAATCAAGGTAGATGTCTGTTTTCCACTAGGTGTAGCCTCTGCCCCTCGATCCCTATCAGGAAGTTCAACTTCTCCATTAACTTGCCGTGCCTTGGCAGCAGCCAGTGTGGCACTAATAGCCTCAGCTTCAGCAGCTGATGCTTCGACCAAATATTCAACACCTTTGCTCATTCTCCTGCATCGTAAACCACATTGTAGCAGCTACTAGGATTGATTGATGAAGCTTAACCATTCAATAACCATATAACACAACAAACATAAGTGGCAGTTTACCGTGATCCTTGAACCATGGCATTCTCAGTGCTTATGTCAGTATGCATATCCCCGTTTACAGGGGGAGCAACTGGATTTCCCAGCACAACTGCTCCGTCAGGAGCTGCTTCTGGCATTGTTTCCCTTGTCCTTTCATCAACAAAACCATACCTTCCAGGTAAACGCCCTGGATGCACATCAGTGGCTGCAGCTGCAGCAGCAGCATGAGAAGCTGCTGTCGTTGTCTCAGCAGCAGCTAGGTCTTCAGCAACAAGCAAGTCATCAAGCAACACCCCTACAGCATAAATACAAGATATTGTTACACTTAAGATTATCAAGTATCGATTCTCATGATTAGCACAAATACAACAGTGCCTTATCATTAGGCTTCCTCAAAAATGAGTTTGTTCCTTCTACCTTACCAATCTACACCACCAGCCAGAATAATTCACTAACTCAGAAAATAAAAGCAAATGAACTAGGAATATCATTTTATAAAACAAATGAAGTGAGCCATCCTAAAGGACCAAGTCCAAATCCTATAATGCATCAATCAAATATCACAAATACAATAAGTAATCAAAGATATTAAAGATTAAATTATGCATGAGGAAAAACATCTATATTTTTCAAAATATAAACATCAATGAGCCTTAGTCCTTCTAGATTAATCACATAATGAAGTTCTAAAGTGAAACTGTAATTACGGATAACAATAAATAGTGGCATATGCATCTAATTGATAAGTAATACCTCTGTGCTGAGGCTAAAAAATTTGATTATACATATAGTAGAATAAAAGGCTATCTTACCACCACGTAAACCACCATAAATAAATATCAAGTCACCAATAGCTGCAGCAGCATGTCTGCAACGCCTCGTCAACTCAACTGAAGCATCTCCACCAGCAGCGTCAGCACTGTATCTTCCTGTTCTTGGACTTGTAACAACAGATTTTGTATCACACCAAACTCCCGCAGCAGTATCCAACACTACCAACAAGGGAGACAAGTTAGGAAGTTGTAGATATCTATAGTGTTATCTTTGACAACAAATGGCTGAATGCTCAACGTAATAACAATATCAGTTAACATGAATAAACAAATGTAACAAAAAGTTCCTGCTTTTTTAGAGAAATTTATACTGCCTAAGTTAAGGTACTTGAACCATCAAGCAAAAGATGGGTCTTGCAACTTTCTGATAAAGATTATTCAGATAACAAACAACAATGATAATGTCGGTTTGTTACTTATAGATGGGGTATGTTAATGATTTCAGATGTAAGTTATCACATGAGAGAGAGAGGAACAGCAAGAAAACTCCAAGTTACATGATTGGAGGATACTGAGATTGGAGAGTGGACGGACAGGTTTAAGAGCTAAGAAAAGTTGCTCCCTACTTTCTACACTACCATTGAGTCATTTTCACATCAAAAAGATTAATCCTTTTGGATAAATTCATAAATTTTGACCAGAAAACTACTTTACACCTAAATATTTTGCAAACCCATGTTTGATGCGTACAACTAAACCAACAAGCAGCAACATCAAGTGATAAAGAAGTAAAGATACTGGGAAAAAGAAGAATAAAAAATAAGTACCTGCAACACTTGATGAGTCTTCAACCATGCGTCCACCACCAAGTGCCCCACCAGAAACATGGAGCCTTGCATTGACAAAGACCTAGAAACATATCATCTGCATATAATTCATCTAACTAAAGAAGAACTAGATCAATTAATTTATGGGAAAAGGGAAGTGGGTGAAAGAAAAGAAAATCTCACTGCTGCATGTTGATATCTAGGAGATGGTGAGACACCTGGAGCAATTGCCCATTCCCAACGACCATCCCTGTGTTTGGCAAGTCCATATGCACTTGCCAATGGCTGAGAATAGAAGAGAGAAGAAACCATGAAAAGAGAATCTAATGGTGCAAAAGGATATAAACATTTTTAAGAAGACACAATTTACGTGCATCTCAGCTCAAACTTTTAAAATTTCTTCATTGCTATTATTTTCACATTCTTCACAATTCGTTAGAATGCCCCACTCTCCCTACATACACAGATAAAATGTACATGCAAAAGTATGGACATTTATTCAGATTATTTTAACTTCTCCCCAACTGAACAAGGAAAAATTACCCAAAAGCACTAATAATTGACAAGATAAAACTACAGGATATAAAATCTTCTGCCATATTGTTCAGGAAACTAAAAATTTTAAGGAAAAAGAAAACAAACTATGCATTTATTTACTAAATCTAGACACCACAGAATGCGGACTTCAAAACTCACCACACTGTTCGCATCCCTCCCTCCACAGAGCAGAAGAAGACCATCTGAGCGTGCACTTGCAGTGGCATACCTAGTTAAACATAAATGGCCAACAAGGAATTAGCTTACAATCACCTTGCTAAACCATCATAATATATAAAAATATACAACAATAATCAAATAGGAAGCAAACTTGGCACCATCATTGCTGAGAGCATAAGCAAGACTGTGAGCTTTAAGCCTTTAACATAAAATATCATGTAAAAACTATAAAACTCAATAAGCTATGACGGAAGAAACACAAATATATACATTAATAATCATCGCACCCAACCACATGCATAGTGAAAGATAGGCATATATCGGATCAAAAAGAAGACAGTAACTTTTGTTCACATCATGCATGCTGCTCCTTCTAACAGACCAAAACTAAGAAAATAGAACAGACTGTCTGTGTAATCTAAGATTGGGGTTGACAGAAGAAAAGCAGTCAGTTCTACATGCATGTGTGCATTTGTGCGTGTGAGAGAGAGATTACATGCACGGAGGAGGGCCTTCCCCTTCAGGTTCCAATTTACGCCATTCATAAGGCTTGGCAGCAGTATCCAGGGCCCATACATCAGCCAAAGGTCGTTTTCCTAGAAATGATGCACCAAAAATTTTCAGCAAATAATTCATTACAAAATTTTCTGATAATCTTGTAAATATAACAGAAACAGAACAGATACTTGCCATCATTTCCACCAATCGCCATGAGAAACCTTTGTCCCACCAAAGCCATCACATGTCCATAGCGTGGCCCTGGCCCAGGGCCTTGAACAACAACCCTGAAATATCATTTAAAATTCATATCAATAGACCAATCTTAACAATATAAATAAGGTGCAAGCACAAGCATTGCTCAGGGTCAAACCTATGCCACCGTGGCCGTGGCTGTGTGAGATCAAGAACGTGAAGATCCTCAGCAGACAAACCAGCTGGACCAATTCCACCCTGAGTTGAAAAGAATAAAGGAAAAAAGATCCATGTCATGAATGACTTACTGCAGAGGGAAGAAGTTCAACAAAATAATATGGTAAACGGAGAAAAGATATACTAAAAATTGTTGCGCGGCATGCTAACCTGAATAACAACCATAGTTCCCACAGCAGTTGCCACATGTGCAGCCCTAGGTGTAGGTGGCTCCCCAAAGGGTGTGATCCTGTGAAATTAATAAGATGATAAGCCAAGAAGAATTTAGGAGAGGTAAAACAGCAGAAAGGAACCCTTAGTCTTAGGCTTACCTAGACCACTTATTAGATAACACATCGTAACAGTGCACATCAGCAGTGGCACCAGCTAGTCCTGCAAAAAAAAAAACGCATGAACATCATCCAACAACATAGACAAAGTTCGTAAGAATTAACTGGTTCAAAGGGGAGAGGGGGCAATAACAACAAGCCTTGAAATGCCATATGTTACAAACAGATTTCTAGAGGGTCCTAAAGAAAAAATCAAGCCAAAAAATGTCCTAGTTATGAATTATCACTTGAAACCAATCAAACATTATTAAGTTTTACACCATAAACGTAAAACAAACAAAGAGACAATGAAAAATGAAACCCGATGTAATTGACTTCAAAACATGAATTCCACTAGCTCATGATTATTTCAATTATAGAAGCGTGAATCGTAGCAGCAGAAAGACATAGGTTGTTTTTTAATCCAAGAAAACCTTTTTATTTTAAACTAGAACTGTAAGCTGAAAAAAGACATATCTCACATGGGTAGTTTCCACTTTACTACAAAACTAGGTCAGATTAAAAAAAAAAAAACCAATTCAAATTAGCAACATAAAGCATCTTTGAAGAGAACATTTGCTATTTATATCAATTGCACTTCTAGTTCTACCAGAAAAGCCTTCTCTAGAGTCACTGGAGTAAAAAAGGTTTCTGGAAGAGGGTTCAAAACTCCAGAATAAACAACTGAATTTAGTAGCACCATAACAAATACTGAAACATCCAAAATTCAAGAAGACAGAAGTTACGCCACTTCTAGTCAGCCACTATGTAAGACAATGAAATTCATTTTGCTTGCACCAGGAGAAAAATAAAATCCGTTTTGAATTGAACAAAACCAAGTAAACGTAAAGTTAATATGCCACCTCCAAAATTCAAGCTACAGCAGCAATAAAATTCAGTTAACTTAGTATTCAACAAAGAAGAACCTAAAAGACAATTATATTATTTCATCTCTTGTTCCGAAAAAGGTCTGCCTTCAACTTGCATTGGCACCCCCTAACTCTTTAGAGTTTTCACTTTTCTAGAAATAACTGATTTACTCTTTAATGTAGTTGTTCCTTAACCAATCAAATTTAAAAAGAAGACAGGTATATACATTAATACAAACAGAAAAGATGAAATTAGGTTGGCCTTGCATTAAGCTATGGTTTCTCATCAAATACATGAACCTTTGAAGCTACAATTTCTGGATTTAAAGAATATGCATCTTAGATTCCCTAGGTTCTCGCACACATATATCAGCATCTATACCCAATAAAATTTTGGATCTTAAATCACTTAAACGACAGTTAAGCAAAGATCAAATCGAAATGAAAGAAAATAAGTACTGATGCCAGCGCTTCCAGCTGATGATGGAGTCCCGGAAGCAGCAGAATTCCCTTCCAGTGCCGTAGCACCACCAAACAGAATCAACCTAGGCCCAATATAACCAGGCGTCCCTTCTTCCCCTACAGCTGCCACAGCCGTTAGGGTATGCCCACACCTAGGACCAGGCCCATCTTCTTTCTTCTCTATAATAGCATTCACCACTGAATAAGGAGGCGCACACCTCGGCCCCGCCACCGTCGTTTGAGCCTGTCCTTGACCATCAGATGCAGCTGGTACAGCCTGTTGTTGCGCCGGAGAAGACAGAGATCCACCAGGTCCTGACGACGAATCCTGGTTCTCTAATTGCTGATTTTGCTGTTGTGGCTCCCTCTCCATCGGCGCCGGTAATTGCGACCCTCCACTGTGATTCTGACCAGTCTCCGGCACCATCGACGAGTCCACATCCATTTCCTTTAACGTTCCCTAATTAAGCCCTAAGTTCAAGAAATCGTAAACAAATTTATAAGCAGCTTATCTTTCCTTTTAACGCTAGTGCTCCTTCATTGATCATGCAAGCTTGAGCTCACTGCTTGACTTTTCTACTTAAACCTACAGCGCCTTAATTGAATGCCAATGAAGTAGATTACAAAAGCAATTGAAATTGAAAGCCAAAGAAGAAAAAAACAAGCCCTACTTTTTTGAATCTTTGCCAATAGCTTTCACTGCCGGCTTAAAGAATCTCTAATTAGGGCAAATCGAGATCGGCTCAGCTAAAATCAAATGAAATTCGCATCTCCGATCAGCATTTTCTAAAAACCCTAGCTCAGATCGTGAATTAACCACCTACTAAGAAAATACGATAAAACTTTCCGGGGAAAATTAATTTTTGTTCCAAGAACATAAAAAGAAAGAGAAAAAAAATAGGGGAAAATTTCTCTTTTTCGTTCTCCTTTTTTCCCTTTCCCCTTTATCTCTCTCCCTGTAAATATTGAAGCCGTCAACGAATTAGAAAGGGAAATTTTAACGAAATGGAGACAGTCTCAAAGCATTTAAGCAGCAAAATTTTAATAAAAAATGAAAAAAAATATAATATTTAAAAAAAGGGTAAACTACAACTATGGTCACTTTTGTTTACCTTAAGTTACATTTCAGTCACTTATATTTGAAATGTTACGTTTTAGTCACTTATGTTATCGTGTTGTAACATTTTAGTCACTGAGCTGTTAATTGTCGTTAATGGTGTAATGGTAAGCTGACGTGGCATGTTACATTATTATTTCAAACAAAAACTTTAGGTTAAATTATATAATTGGTCCCCATAATTTTTCATTTTGAGCAATTTAATTCTTTTATGTTCTTTTAACTTTTCTCTTTTTTTCTTTATTTTTCATTCTCTTTTGCTTCTCCCTCTGTTTTCCTACATTCTTTATTTCTTTTAACATACCAGGAAGTTGAATTGGTAGTGAAGAAAGAAGCATGGTATGAGTTTATGGGTTTTGGTTATAGGCAAATGATGACAGTCGACTTCCTACTTCTTTTTTCACTGTCAATTCGACTTCTTAATATGTTAAAAGAAATAGAAAATGTATGAAAACAGAGAGAGAAACAAAAGAGAATGGAAAAAAAAGAGGAATGTTTAAAGAACATAAAAGAAAAAAATCAAATTACTTAAAAGGAAAAAATATGGGGATCAATTGTATAATTTAACCTAAAATTTTGTTTGAAATGATGATTTAACGTGCCACGTCAGCTTACCGTTACACCATTAACGACTATTAATGGCTCAGTGACTAAAATGTTACAACATGATAACATAAATGACTAAAATGTAACATTTCAAACATAAGTGACTAAAATGTAATTTAAGGTAAACAAAAGTGACCATGGGTGTAGTTTACCCTTAAAAAATCCTAAACTATTTCATTTTTAAATAAATTTCTCTCTTTTATTATAGATAGATAAATAATTTTAAAGGTAACTTCACACTAAACTATTAGCAAATTTATATTTTGGTTATTTAACTTTAAAAAATTATAAAATCATCACTAAATTATTTAAAAGTTTTCGTTTAAGTCATTAAATTATTTGAAATTTTTTATTTAAGCCATTGGAATGTTATATATTTTTTTAAAAGTTCTGCTAGCGAGTTCAAAGCAATGATTGAATTATTGGTACAGTGGATTAGTACCCATCGACGAGTAGAATAACATATCTTGGATCAAAGTCGATCTAATGGTCAATGTCGGAGATCAAAAAACTAAGTTATTTCGATTTTAGTTCGCAGATTTGTGATTTTCAATGTTCTTTTTATGAAAAAAAAATTGAATTGTAGAATATAAGGGAAAATGAGACTTTCAGTTGATTTAGACGTTGCGAACAAAATATGACTTATAACTGTGATGTAAACAACTTATTGACTTAAATGAAAATTTTCGAATAGTTCATTACAATTTTATAACTTTATGAAATTGAGTGACCAAAATATAAATTTACTAATAATTTAATGACCTTGGTGTAGTTTACCAAAAAAACTATCATAGAAAAGCTTAATTCTTTTTTAATTAAAAATTAAAAGTAATTTTTTTTATAAAAATAGACATATTTTTTAAACCATCAAAAAGAAAATAAAGAATTTACTGGGATAATGACTTGTTTAGCCTAAGAAAGTGACCCTTTTACATTCAAAGTGGCACTAAGACAGAGCGCGTGGGTCAATGATGTAAAATATAGCATTATCGTGTCAAGATAGGTTTAAATGCAAAATTCACCTTTAAACTATACCACTTTTCATTTAGGTACTTAACTTTTTTTAGGGTTAATATCTACAAAGGTGCTTAAACTTGACAACTTATACCTACTTGGTACCTAAATTTTTTTTTTGGATCTAATCAGTACCTAAGCTTGAAAACAACAAGCCAACTTGGTACTTCTTTTATCTACTTGAGTAACACCATTAAAAAACGTTGATGTGGCATTAATGGCCGATAGTATGATGAGATGTGACAACGTCACATGTTGACACATGGTGAAAAATTAAAAATATTTAAACTTTATAAAAAGTAATTTTGTCATGTGTCAAATGTGAGGTTGTTAAATGTCACAATGCTATTCGTCAGTGTCATATCAATGTATTTTTTATAGTGTTAGTTAGGTACCTAAAAAAAAGTACGAAATTGACTTACCGTTTCCAGTTTAGCTACCAGTTAAGTTTAAAAAAATTAGATACCAAATAGGTATAAGTTGTCAAGTTCTGGTACCTCCGTATATATTAACTTTTTTTTACATTTTTTTTATAATTTTTAATATTTGCTAATGGCAATATGCAATGTTGACATCGATTATATGTGGACATCACTTGTTGCAATGTGAGGAGTTTCGTTAGTCATGTCAGCAAAATTTAACAGTCCACCTAATCAATGATGGTTTTTTTAAAGAATGGGCTTAATTGATTTTTTTGAGTTCACGACAATAGTTCAATTGGGTGGGAATTAAGTCGAGAGGTTTAATTGAAATTTTTTATTCTTATTAAATGCTTTTTAGGCCTAGAAAACTAAAAAAATTCAAAACTTTGAATTATTTATATGTTGTATAAAATTTTTTAATTAATACAATATGCATAATATTAAAAAATAAACAAAGATGGCGTGACAGATTTTAATAACACCACGTGTCAATTTTGTTTACAACATGTGTTAAATTGTGTAACGAAATGATAGTTTAAGTATTAAAATAAACCAAAAAAAAATGTTTAGGTATTAAAGAGGAGAGATGGGTATAACTTGGGAGCTAAAGTGAGCATTAAGCCAAAAATGAACGAAGAAGAAAAAGGAGGTTTATGTGTGTAAAAATGAAAAATAGATGATTTAATATTATATACCAACCCTCTTGCATAACATGTATTCGATTTATTATATGATTTAGGGCCTCTTTGGATGGGAAGTGTTCTTTTTGATACAATGTCTAAAATTAAGCATATTCCCTCTCCAACACATAAATAGGAGGATAATGTATTTCAGTGTCCCCCTGTATTGGCAACAATGCCCAGCCAATCAAACTAATGCTCAATCGGCATGGTTAACATAGTTAATTATAATGTAATTTGTAAAGTTTAGAGGTATTGATGGGTTGGACTTAAGCATGATATTAACACATTTTATATTTGTCTAAGTTTTGCTTGAGATACAGGCCTAAAAATTTATCCAAACCTGTCTATATTTGTAAATGGCTAACTCAAGCTCATTTTAGGCTCACTCATATGCTTTTTTTTAATTTTTTTTAAAAATATTTATATTTTTAATTAATATTTAATATTTTTATATATTTTTCATTTATTAAAATTTTATATATAGTAATCTTAACAATTTTTTTAATATATACATTATATATTACTGTAGATTTCATTTTTATGGGTTATAAATTAAATATTATATCATAAACGTTGAAAATGAGTTAGATCGGGCTCAAACTTTAAATATTTAAGTTCAAGCTTGGCCCATATTTTAAACAAGATTAATTTTTTATCCAAGTCCATTTTTCGAGCCCTAATATTTTCTGACAAACACTCTCAAATTTTGATTGAGCCTTTGGACTTAGACAGATAACCCAGCACATGAATAAATCTAGTAAATTTTTTTAATTATTTGCTCAATAATTTTTATAACATTTATACACGTATAACATAATTTATGTAATTTAAACCTGTATTGTAACCAGAACTGTGACATAATATGATATAATTAATCATATTGTAAATTTTAACAATAATATATTTTTTTACTAATAATAATGTAATAATTAATAAGAAAATTTAATATTTACATGTTAAAACAAATATTGAAAGAATGATGAAAATAATATATGGAGATATATGCTAAATTTAAAATAAAATTAGGGATTTAGGTTATTTTTATTAGGGAAATGGGTCGATTTTGAAGGGAAAAGGTAAAAATATGTGTGTAGGACGCGTTTTTAGGTGACGTGGAGGAGAGAGGATAAAAATGTGTCCTACAGAACACGGTTAGGTTGAAATTCTGAGAGATTAAGATAGAAAATTAAGAATAAAAAAATTGAGATAATTGAGAGAATAGATGAATAAGATTGAATGAAAATTTTTGAAAATGAAAGAGGTATATATAAGAGAAAATAGGCATCGTTGGGTTGAAAAAATGAACGGTTTATATATATATTAAAATCGATTTTAGGATGGGGTAAGGCCACGTGGCGAAAACGCGTCCAGTAAAGTGCATATATTTTTTTTTTTATTCTTTCAAGCTCCTACCATATTTTGCTTGCCTTTTCCTAACCTCATTCTTTTGTGCCGGTCTCCTTTTCAAGCATTTTGTTTTTAATTTATCTTTTCTAGGTTTTTATTGACATTTTGTATTTTATCCACCATTTATTTAATTAAATCCTATTTATTAAAAAAAAACTTAACTACTAAGTTTTGAAATATGATTTAGTTAAAAAATTGATTGCATTTATCCACTTTGACACGTTTTAGGATTTTGTTTTATTTGTAAATATATCTACTCATGCATAGACTCTAGGGTTCTTTGATATCAAATGATAAGAATGAGTGCAGAATATGATTGTAAAATTGTCAAGTTGCGAATTTGACTTAGAGTTCTAGTCGAATGAAGGAAAACTTGTTTGACACAACTTGAAACGTAAACAAATCTAAATTAGATCTAAGAATTAAAATAAATGATTATGATAGAAAAAAAAAGAACAGTTAAATAAATCAAAGATTTGAACAATTAAACAAGAACAATATAGAAGAAAGAAGAAAATAAAGAAAATAGGTGAAAAAGATGAAAAGTGGCATGTAAAAGTCTTAGCAAGCCCTCAAAACCAATGAATCCACACCCTACTTCAAACGACTCTAATTTTCCTACCAAGAAAAAAAACTTGACAACAAAAAGCTTAAAAATGATCGCACAATCTAAAAATATTGTTAAAATAAAATTTAAAAGAAACTCTTAGAATCAAAACTCAAATAGAATTTTATTAACTCAATGTAAATATTAACTGAATCCATTAAATTGTGTACAATGAAGAGGTATACTGAAATTCTAGTTAATCTAAACAAGTAGTTTTAAACCAAACTTTATTATTGACATAAAACTACTAAATAACTTAAAATTTATCCAAAATTTAGAATAAATAAATAATCAAATAATAAAACTTAATAAATACAATATTGTACTCGTATATAATAAAAATAAAGTTTAAAAATCGAACCCAATATGATTTAAACTCGAATTAAAAGCCTGAAACTCATAATTTTCGTAATAATCCCATTCAGAAATTATGCTCACGCAATATTCACTAAAATGGTCATAACTTGAGTTCCTGAACTCGAAATCGAGTTTTCAAAGTGCATTAGAAAACTAAGAAATAAAGCTTCATTCAATAATAATACATATTGACCTAGAAATGCCTAGATCCCTTTTAAGAATGCATCGCGAGTTAACCAATTATAACATGGCTAGGCGTGTGGGCTTGATTGGGGTCCTTGAAGTGTAACGCCTGAGCTTGTTAACATATTCCACATGAGCTTGCCACCATGAATTGAGATTTCAAGTCCACAAGTAAAATTGGTCATTTCTAATTCATCCTCGCTTCGTATTATACTTCAAAGTCCATCATCTTGGATCTTCAACTTTTCTTCTTAAAATTTCTTCATGATAAAGTTTTGAACGAAAAGTTGAGTTTTGACTTCAACTGTTTGGATTCAGATCTCGTGTTTCGACCTTAAGAGAAACTAAGCCCGTTATATCCATGGCTTGAAATTGGGTCTTAAGACTCATATCAATTAAATTTTATGGTTTTATATTATTATAATATAATATCGTTTATAAATATTTATTATAATAGTGTATGTATAATATATATTTACGTAATATGATATATCAATTGATAATTGAAATAGGTTTTTTTTTATAATTTACATCCTCCAACTACATACAAATGAGGAAGGGTGTCTAATTGTTTATACGCCTAGCCTTTCCATATAACGACTTCAAAGAATACAAATGTACGATCAAATCATTCTCTCTAGAATAATTTACATAAATCTCTTATTCTAGAGTGTTCAAGAGCCTTCGGATTGGTACAGTTGGATCTTTGTTCCTAAAACCATTTATACAAGTATTTTTTATTAAAGAGTGTTCTAGAGCTTCTGGATTGGTTTTGCAAACTTTTGGCCCATTTTGTAGACTTTTGGACTCATTTGGGGCTTTCATAACCTATAGACACATTCTGAAACCGTCCACCACATTTTTGGAACTTTCGAACCTTTCTTTCTCGAAAACATTACTTTCTAAGCCTATCACACATAAAAGGTCCTTCCCGTGCCTTTTTGTGTACGTCATCCACCCACGCATAGAGAGGCCTCTGTCGACATTTGGTTATAGTCAAACCATTATGTTTATTTTAATTATTCAACTTTAATTTAACATAATTTAATCTATTTACTTTTATAATATCACTATTTTTGTAGATTATATATGTTGCATGTAAATACACGAGATGTTTTATTTTTTATTTAATTTTTTAAAAATTTTATATTGCCAATATAGGTAACTGTTAGGATCGTCCCGATTAAGCAACAAGTAACAAAATAACGGAATAAATTGAGAAATTGAACACACAAATTTAACGTGGAAAAACTCCTCTAAAGAGGATAAAAAACCACGGACAAAGATAATTTTATTATAATGGCAAAGAATGAATAGTACAAAAGATGGAGATAAAAACTAAACCCCGAAAACCCGAAAACAAATAACTCTCAAAACGTAAACACAAAATTCTCTAAATGTGTTATGAGTTCTAATCTCTAATTGGTGTATTTACTAAGGTTGTAAAAGAGCCTATTTATAGGCTAAATTTGTATGTCAAATAATAATAAAATAATCTAAACTAATCAGTGTTTGATTGAAACAATTAAGCAGAGTTTAACTAAAAGATTATTTTTCAAAATTGACTGAAAATAGGAGTCATACTTAACAAATCTCCACATTGACTCATATTTCTACAACGCAATCTTTGCCAAAGCCCGCCACGAGCCTATCTTGAACTATGCAGGGAATTAACTAAGTCGAATCTGTGCTTAGAAACTAGAAGACTTCTAGCCTTCGACTTGTACACTGCCAAATCAAAACTAACCCGGGTCTGATTTTCACGAACACAGTGCCCTAACTTTTCAAAACTTGCATCCAAAAGAGATCCTCTCTTCAACGAAACTGTCATACATTTTTCCCTCTCATGACCAAGTTGCCTCCACTCTAAACGAGTTGACTTCGACTTTGTAATGGATGAGGGACATCCGATTTCACCGGTCACTGTAGAACATTCCATAATATAAAGACTGTCAGTTCTTTTACCTTTTAACAAAACGAAAGCTCTACGAGATACTTTAATACCGCTCGACTCGATGTTGATTCTGCATCATTTCAAGTCTAAAATACTCAAGGAGATGGGATTCTTTCGTAAATCAGGTACATACCTGACATCTGAGAGTGTCTTAATTGTCCCATCGTGTGTCATAATTTTAACAGTTCCAATACCAACTACTTTACTAGATGAATCGTTTCCCATACGCACAACTCCACCTTCAACCGAACTGTATGTAGAGAACCATTTTCTATTGGGACACATGTGGAAAGAACATCCCGAATCTAGGATCCACTTGGACGTGAGCTTGGAGTTATCGTTCGTTGACATTAACAAGAAATCATCACCGCTTTCATCGGCTAAATTAGCACCAGCTACATATTCCTCGTTACTCTCAGCAGCTCCTTTATTTCTCAGTTTATAACAATCTACTTTGACGTGACTTAACTTTTTACAATAGCGACACATTTTGTCTCGTTTCTTTGACGCTACCAAAACGGAAGCTTGCCTATCTGCCTTGCTATCCAAATGAAGCTCATTGTCGAGTTTGTCTCTACTCAACGAATGACCCTTCACATCTTCGAATGAGATTTTGTATCTGTCATAAATCAGGGTCTCCCTGAAAGACTTGTATGAAGGGGGTAAAGAGCACAATAATAGCATAGCTTGATCTTCATCATTAATATGAACCTCAACGTTCTTTAAATCATTTAAAAGGGTAATGAATTGACTGATGTGATCTCTAAGAAGCTCACATTCGTTCATGCGAAATGTAAATAGACGTTGTTTCAATACTAAACGGTTATCCAGAGACTTACTCGCATAAAGAGTTTCTAACATTTTCCACAATGCGGATGAGGTCTTCTCCATTAATACCTCCTGCAATACCGTATTCGCGAGGCACAACTGAATTGCAGACAAGGCATTTTCATCAAGCTCTTCCCGTTCTGTTTTATTTAGATTCTCAGGCTTTTTTCCCAGTAACAACCTTTTTCAAACCGGATTGAACTAGAATTGCCATCATCCGAACTTGCCAAAGATTGAAATTTGTCTCACCATCGAACTTCTCAATTTGAAACATTGCTACTGCCATATCTGAATGGGCTGATATATGAAAATTGAACTAGCTCTGATACCACTTGTTAGGATCGTCCCGATTAAGCAACAAGTAACAAAATAGCGGAATAAATTGAGAAATTGAACACACAAATGTAACGTGAAAAAACTCCTTCAAAGAGGATAAAAAATCACGGGCAAAGATAATTTTATTATAATGGCAAAAGAACGAAGAGTACAAAAGATGGAGATAAAAACTAAACCCCGAAAACCCGAAAACAAAGAACTCTCAAAACGTAAACACAAAAATTCTCTAAATGTGTTATGAGTTCTAATCTCTAATGGGTGTATTTACTAAGGTTGTAAAAGAGCCTATTTATAGGCTAAATTCATATGTCAAATAATAATAAAATAATCTAAACTAATCAGTGTTTGACTAAAACAATTAAACAGAATTTACTAAAAGATTATTTTTCAAATTTGACTGAAAATAGGATTCATACTTAACAGTAACAAATATTAATATTGTCAAGATACATAAAATATTTTATAAAATAAAATAAATTATAAATAAAATAATTGTATAATATTAATAATTTGTATTTGTAGAATGTTTAAACCATGGACATGCATTGACCATTATAAAATCGATGTCAATAAAATAGTTAGCTAAAATAGGATGATATATATAAAAACAAAAACATGATATAATTATTTGAACATATATTACATATTTTATAAAAAAAATAGACTATACGGTTGATTGAGTCTTAACTCGATTGACATCGTTATTCTTATTAGTGTAGGAGGATGTGAGTTTGAGTGTATTAAAATACATTATCCTCAGTTTTTTTTTGAAACTGGTGTAGTTTAATCTATTTAATTTTTTAAAAAAATTATAAAATTATTAAAAGATATAAATACCATTATAATGAATTTTATTATTTTTAAAAATTTTGATTTTTAATATTTACTAATTTCATTTTGTATCAGATTAACTCGTGACCTAAACCCAATGAGAAACTTTATAAGTAGAATAAGATGCTTAGGAAATATTTCATGTGTATCCCTTTCCATCCCAACATACGAATAACATTATTATAAAAAGTAAAGTAATTAAACTATGGCTTAGTTTAGCATTTGGTACTTAAATTTGACACTTTTTTATAATTTTTTTGTCCAATTTAGTAATTAAATGTGACAACAATTATATATTTTGGTCTGGAAAGATAACAATATTAACTTTTTAGTATTTAATTCGAATTTTAGAGTTGATTTAATGAAAGTTAATTGTTAATATTATTAGGTTTGATTTTTTAAAGATTTTGTTAATATAATAAATTTAATGTTAACCATGAATTTGTTTAGCTTTGCATTTAATTTGTTAAATGCAGTCCAATGGATATTATTTAATTCATGTTATAAGGTTGATTTGATGAAAATTAATTTCTAATGTTATTAGTTAATTATAAATTTTTATCAAATTAACTTTAAAACTTAAATTAAATAGTCGTGCTATCTTAGCTTCAGCTAGATCTTGGATAAGGTCTTTATAGACTAAAGGAGTGTCTGAAAATTGGGCTTGTAGATCCATAACTAAGGAGTGTCTTATTCATGGATGGGTTAAGGTGAATCTTGATGGCTTAGTGTCGTATTCTAGACCAAAAGTGGCCATAGGTGGAGTAGTGAAAAGGATGAATAGAAGTTGGATAGGGATTTTGAAACAGTGGTAGAATTGTCAAATATTTTTTAGGTTGAAGCTCGAGCATTACTTGAAGGTTTAAAGTATGCTTAGGCATAGGGGTACAGTCAAGAGGAGATTGAGAGTGATAATTCATTGTTGATTGTCGTCATACAAAATGGGTTAGCAGTAATCAATAATTACAACGAAGTTAAGCTTATTCAAAATTGGTGTTTTAAGGATTGAGAAATAAAATTTCGACAGATCCTAAGAGAAAGTAACAGGGTGGCAGATTGTATCGCTAAAGAGGCTCGAGGCGAAATAGAACAATTGAGTATTTATAAGAAACCATCGGGTATTGTGAGAGATTTGTTGGATGGTGATATCCATTACACTATGTGTCAATTGCTTGAGGGAGATTTGTACTGATGTAACTTTAACTTAAGGCCATATCATTTTATTTACCAAAAAAGATCTACTAAAAAGTTAACATTGTTATCTTTAGGTGCCAAAATGTATAACTTTTGTTGCGTTAGAAAAGAGGGTCAAACTTAAGTATCAAACTATGCATTAAATCTTAAATTATATCAAAATTAAAATAAAAGATTTAGATTTCAAATATCAACATAATAAAGGGACTAAAACCAAAATTAAACCGAAAATAAATAAAAGAAGCCGACGATGCCTCGATGTAATTTCATCGAAGCTTAGCAAAATTTCTATCAATTCCTTGGCCTCTATTCTCGTTTGGTGGGCGACCCTCTCTGTCTTTCTCTTTAAATACACCAAAATCCAGAATAAAACCCAACTTCCCACTTTTAATTTTTTCTAGAACTTCTTTTATTTTTTACTTTTAAAACCAGTTCAGACTTGTTTCTTCTTTATATATATATATTCTCATATTTGTTTTTTTTCTTAAAAGTAATTTATTAAATTTGATCTGATAATTGTTCTTTTTTCTGAAATTAAAAATCGACAAAGATGTTCAACGGAATGATGGATCCTGAGTTGTTAAGGATTGCTCAGGAACAGATGAGTCGTATGTCACCCGCTGAGTTATCCAGGATCCAACAACAGGTTCAATTTTGTTATTAGTTGTTTTTGTTGAATTTTGTTTTGATCAGAATTACAAAACCCCATGTAGGATTTAGTGAATTTGATGTATTTTTTCGATCTGGGTATTTTAGTTTTTTGGAATTTATGTTGGGTTTTGGTTTTGATTTTATTTTTGATTGCTTAGGGATATACAATGTTTATATTTGCACATTTATATGATGTTCTACCTTCGAGCTTAAATTGCACGTTTTTAATGGAATCAATCGTCCTTTTTTTTTTTTGGTTTTCTGGTGCAAAATTAACCAATCTGCTATTTTATCTGTATTTCTTGAATTTCTTCAAGAATTGGGTTTGGGGAATAAAATTAATTTAGCTCATAATTCGTTAGGTTGAGTAATTAGTAATTGATTTTTAGCTGAACCAGTATAATCAATAGGCCTGTATATTTCACACATGAAAAGAGTTGAAATTGAAGAAGTAATCAGTTTATACTTTGTACTTGAGTATGCAACATTAATGGTTGTTTTTGTTGTGGATTCAATGGCATTGCAGATGATGTCTAATCCTGACTTGATGAAAATGGCCTCAGAAAGCATGAAGAACATGAGGCCAGAAGACTTGAGACAAGCTGCAGAACAGTTAAAGCACACTCGGCCTGAGGATATGGCGGAGATTGGTGAGAAAATGGCCAATGCATCGCCTGAAGAGATAGCCGCATTGCGAGCACGGGCTGATGCTCAGATCAGTTATGAATTAAGTGCAGCTGAGATGTTGAAGAATCAAGTGAGTTTTTGCCACCCAAAATCACATCATCGGTGCTGGTATTTTCAAAAGATCAGATAGATAAAAATATATTTTTTAGTACATAGTTTTAAAGAATGTGATCAGTTCACCATAGGAGCCTCGAAGCTCATAAAAGAGCTGCAATACTCAAAGTCTTAAGGTATTGAACACATTATAAAAGCTTTGATGAGATATTATCATACTAATTGGTTGTCTTAAACCATTAAGTTGCATAACTTAAACATCAGTCAAAATATGAATACGAGTTGAATGTAAAAAGTACCATATCATTGTGTGAATCTTTAATATGTAACTATGACTCTTTTGTGGAGGCAATTCATTGCTAGAGATGTACCACAAGCATTTTGTTGTAGAACAAAACAAGACTGTCAACTGCTATTTAAGTATGTATCTAAATAACATCTGTCATATATATACACATATATAGTGGAATAAAGTAAAACTCTGACTTTCCAGAAACTATAGGTATTATAATTGTTAACTTCCTACATTGAATCTTAAGAGCTTTTCACTATGGAACTCTTTTCAAATAAGAGTGTCTGTTAATCTTCGTGCCTTAATCAAAACTTTAACCTTAATTATGGTCTGCTCTTGTTACGGTTTTGGTTTTAGTTACCATTAACCCTTATTGACTGGCTTCTGACTGAATAAATGTCTATTTCAATTTTTCCAGGGGAATGAGCTTCATAAGCAAGGGAAGTTCAAAAACGCCTCTGAGAAATATTTGCTTGTAAGGCAGCGATCTTATATCTTTGGTCTTTTTCATTCATTCTTTCTTCTTTTGTCTTTTTGGAAAGAGAAAAATGATTTCAACTTTGCGCATAGTGTTTTTTTCCTATTATGGGAAAATTTCTTGCTGCTTATTTTTATTTTTTAAATTTTATCACATTTTTTTTTTGTATTTTCTTCTCATATTAATTAAAATAATCATTTCCTCTTTCACAATCTCAGGCAAAGAAAAACCTGAAAGGAATTCCATCTGCAAAAGGAAAAACACTTTTGCTGGCATGCTCACTTAATCTCATGTCATGTTATTTGAAAACAAGGCAATATGACGAGTGTGTAAAAGAAGGTTCTGAGGTATGAAGACTCAATGTTCTTCTTTATTGTCAATTTTTTTGGTACAATAGCTTTTGTCATAAATTATATCCTCGACTTGTCCCCCATCCCAAGATGATGACATAAAATTATTTAATACCAATAGACTGGGCTACTAATTTAATAAACAAATATATCAATAGTTTTCTAATTAGTGTTTGATTCTATGTGATCTTGTATCTTCTTCTGGCTAAAATTATATTTTTATTTACAGGTTTTGTCTTATGATGCAAAGAACGTTAAAGCTCTTTACCGAAGAGGTCAAGCTTATAAAGAACTAGGTCAATTTGATGTGAGTTCTGTGTGCATAACGGTTTTGCCAATGGTTGATGAATTGCATTTCTAGCATGTGTTTATATTCTGCAATATCTGCTTGTGTTCTTTTGCTTTTGCTGATAACCTTTCTGAATAATAGGATGCTGTCTCGGACTTGAGTATTGCACATGAAGTTTCACCTGATGATGAAACAATCGCAGATGTCTTGAGGTATGAAATATTTTTGACTTAAGATTGTGGAAACATGGCATAGGTTTTTGTCACTGTTTTCATATATGATGTTAGTTTATGCACCAACATCAGCCCGTCATGACCATCCTTGGTTAGGATGTGATAGATGCATTGTGTTGGCACTTGGTGTTTAGATACTCCTGGTATGCTGCTTAGTTATTAACCATTATTGATAAAATTGATGAGAACACACTTTTTTCTTGAATGCTTCATGGTAATTAGTGGTATCAATTGTTGATGCAGAGATGCTGAGGAAAGATTGGCTAGAGAAGGCAGTCATCAAGCACCCCGGGGTAAGTTCATTGTCGTTAGTTTTGCACTTTTTGGTGGCTACTATCTCTCTTATATCTCTTTGATGTTTACACTTCTGTTTTTCTCCTTATTTCACAGGAGTGGTAATTGAAGAAATAACTGAAGAAACTGTAAGCACATCTCCTGCTACTCTTCGAAGTTCATCTACTGAACATTCATCGAAACAGCCACGAGAAAGTACTGGAATCTCTAAGAGTGAGAATGGGAATAAAGTTGCGGACTTGAGAACCAATTCTGAGTGTTTACAGGCTTTTAAGGAGGATCCAGAGGCACTCAGGTTTGTTCCATTATCACAAAATCACCTGATAGGTGATATTCATTTGCTCAGTCTGGTAATATCATATTCTGTCTTCCATGAGTGGATTATGTCGAATATATAAAAACGACTTCAATGATCACTTAATGAACTGAACATACAGAAACTTAAAGATCATTTTTAAGGAGCTTTACTCACATTGACATCGGGGCTATATAACAGTTATAAGTGTAGAAAGATATTGTTTTCCTGCAAAAGCTTATCGGGTCTCTCTCTCTTAATTCCTCCTTTTTTCGGTTATGAAATCTATGCAGTATATGTTTATTGTAGTCACAATGATACTTGTGCACATAAATACGATTCTCTTTGATGTCCATATGTGGTGGTGTGATATGTTTCACCCACAGAACAAAACTCGCATCTCCACTTTTTCCTTATTTTTCCAACTTCGAGTTCATTCATTTATGAAAGTTCATGGTTTATTACTGTAGCAATTTTTTGTGCTCTGTTTCAATTCTCTCATTCCCCATTTTGATTAGCAGGTCATTTCAGAATTTCATTTCCAGTGCCGATCCCGACACTCTTGCTGCAATGAGTGGCGGTAAAGTTGGAGAGGTGTCACCCGGCATGTTTAAAACTGCATCAAGTATGATCAGCAAGATGTCACCTGAAGAGCTACAAAAAATGGTTCAATTAGCTTCTTCATTTCAAGGGGAAAACCCATATACAGGTGGATTTGGAACTGGACCTGTTCCTCCGAATGTGACTCCTGACATGCTTAAAACCGCAACCGATATGATGACCAAGATGCCAACAGAAGGGCTCCAAAAAATGTTTGAAATGGCAGCTTCTATTAAAGGAAAAGATTCTATCCCAGCATCAACAGCTGTAAACGGTAGCAGGCTCGATTCAGATGCTGAGATAACATATCCCACATCTCAAACATCATCCATCACCAGTGAAAATGTTGGTTTCGGTGAAACTGCCTCTTCTAGTTCTAGTCGTTTTCCAAATTCAAAGAATCGTCAGTCGAGTTTTCCACCAACATCAACTGCTGATCTACAAGAACAGATGAGAAATCAAATGAAAGATCCAGCCATGCGGCAGGTGTGGTGAATATATTTTACATGATAGTCTTTGGTTTTATTATTATTTGGGTTTACAGTAGAGGTTATTTAATTATGATTTTTTTCTTTTTTAGTCACCTAACTATTAGTTAATTTCTTTTTTCATCACTCGACTACAGAAAGTTACAAAATGGTCACCCAACTATGCAATTTTGTCTTTTTCAGTCACTAGCTGGCTGTCGTAAAAATGGAAACCCCAAAAAATCCAAGATAGTTGGGTGACCACAAAAGACAAAATTGAATAGGTAAGTGACCATTTTGTAATTTTTCATAGTTGGGTGACTACTAATGTAGTTTACCCTTATTATTTCTATTTTGCTAGCATGATTTTTTACTTTTTAATGTTGAAACTTAAATAGGCGATAGCTGATGGAATGTTATTGCATAAGCCCTCCTTTGTGTCCATTAATTGTTTGTTACTTATGAATTAACCAGATGTTTGCATCAATGATGAAAAACATGAGTCCGGAAATGATGGCAAACATGAGCGAGCAATTTGGAATGAAGCTTTCTCGGGAAGATGCTGCAAAAGCTCAACAAGCTATGTCATCCTTATCGCCTGATGACTTGGATAGAATGGTACATTTATTAACCTCTTTTAACATTTTATTTTCTATTTAGGATTTGTTAAGACGTAAATCATATAACATTTATCATCATACTTTAATTGGAAGTTTAACGGGTCTAACATGTTCCATTCATTGAATTGTTGTCGAAGTTTTGCTGAGATTCTCTTCCAGGGTTCCCATCCTACACTTATGAACCTTATTTTTCTTGAAGTACCATTGCGTCCTTTAGAGTTTGGGGTTTATCCGTATCCTTCTTCATAATGTTAAAATTTTGAACCTACCCATGTTAGAAGCATATCTGTATCTGCAAGGGTGGAGGAGGGGGTTCTGGCAGTGGCCTTGCGCCCCCCCCCCCTTAAAATGAAAACTTTTTCTATTTAGTCCCTTTAGTTTTTAGGAAACCACAAGTTAGTATAATGGTAAAATTGCACATTGGCCCCCTAAACCAATTTCCTGGCTTTGCCGTTGCGTATCTTGCCTGTATGGTAACCCTTCTTAATGGAATTGGTAAATAAGCCTACACTTCGGAGAGGTTTACCTTATAAACGTGTCTAAGATGTTCATGGCTTACCTTTTGACCATTCATTGTTATTATCATCCTTTGTTAGAGAGGTTCACTGCTTTAGCCGACTATGGGGAATTTTTCTTTGTGCTAACGATTTACATCTTTGCCTCAAAACACTAACTTTTTTCCCTATCGGTGAATTATGACAGATGCGTTGGGTTGATAGGATCCAAAGAGGAGCCGAAGGTGCGAAGAAAGCAAAGAACTGGTTGCTCGGGAAACCTGGTATGATCCTCGCAATATGCATGCTCATCTTAGCAGTGATTCTTCATAGGTTGGGCTTCGTTGGTAGTTAGGAAGAAAAAATGGAACCAATCTCCATTTTTTTATTCGTAACAAACACCATGGGAAATTCTACATCTAATCGAAGTTTGTGTTGGAAACTAGGCATGTTTCTTGGGTTACAAGTAAGACTTGACAATTCTCGTATTGTCTCGTGTTTACGGTTCTTTCTCTCATATCGAAAAATTATGTTTAAGATATATATATTTATATAAAATTTGACACATTATTATATAGACTTCAACTTGTTTCCGTGTATTTGAATCATGTTTTAGTTATTTTCGGTTTAGGGTTTAAATTATCAAAGGTTTAGTTTCTTAGATGTTAAGAGAGTACTTTCAAGAAGTTAGGGCTCAAAAAATCATTATATTATTTTTTATCATTTATTTTTCAATATATTTTTGTCATTATTATTCTGTGTATCGATAATTTTACAAATATAATTATAATTACAATTAAAAAAAAGAAATTGCAATTCAACTTTTTTACTATTATAAATCATTGAATTATAAATTAAAATCTTCAAAAATGAAAAAAAAATTGTTTAATTCTTTTAAAAATGATTTCTCAAATTTATAATTTAATTTAATCTCTTTTTAAATTTTTTCCAGATTTACCTTTACAAATCAGTACAGAAATAATGGAATTTAAAAATGAAATATATTCGAAAATTTTACATATATTAATTAATTAATATTTCAAAATTATTTGTACTAAAATAAATCGTGACTTAATTCTAATTTGATTCATTTATTTGTAAAAATTAACAAAATTAAGATTAAATTCGTAAAAAATTAGTTACTTATAAATAATAAAATAAATTTTTAGTTACAATTTATTTAGTTTGACAATTGACACCAAATAAAATTATAAAAAAAATAAAACGACAAAATAATTGACTCCACTTGCTGCTGTCATTTGGGCCGGCCAATTAAGAAAAAATATATTAGTGAAATATGCCACAACTTCCTTGTAAATTTATAATTTAGCCATTATACTTTTATTTTTAGAAATTAAATTTAGATTCAATTATTAATGCTGTTAAAATTATTTTATTAAATTTATATTTATTAAATGCCATTTTTTATAAATACATTGCTATTAAGTAAGTATTTTTTTATTTTAAAATATTACATCAACAAATTTAACAGTTTAATAAAGAGTAAAAAGACTAAATTCTTAAAAATAAAACTACATGGATTAGATTTTAAATTTGTGAAGATTATAGACACCTATGACAAATTTTAACCTTTTGAAAATTCCAAGGTTACAAGATCGGTCAAAAATATTCTTATCAAATATATAATCGTGTGAAGCGAGTCGAATATTAAAATATTTAAATTATATTATTTTTAAAAATATATAAATGAATTTAGATTTAAATTTAAATTGATTATTTTAATTATTTATATATTATATATTATAAAATATAAAATATATATCAATAATTATATGTAATTATAAATAAATTTTAATTCAAGCTAATCCGAATCAACTCTAATTTGGAATAAAAAATTTAATAATAATTAAAATTATTTAAATTTCTTTCTTTATTTAGTTTTAATTATCCTATTAACTTCAAAATTAAATAATTCATTTGGTGTAAACAAAAAAATTCAAAATTTTTTATTATTTTTTTATCTTTATAAGTAAATTTTATTCATATTAAAAATTAAAAATAACATTTTAATAATTTCACTTATTTTGATTATATTTATAGTACAATGATTAATTCTTAAAAAAAACTTAAAAAATAAATGATAAAAAACGAATGGTCAAAAATATTACACTGAAGCTGCCACGCTTCGGTATCACAGACTCCACAGGACCCGACCCAGCTTTGTTTTTTTCTTATTGGTTTTATTATAAATTGACCCCTTAAATGTATCCTAATTTTGATATTAGTCCTTGAAGTTATTTTTGGTCAAAAATATATCTAAACTATCAAATTTATCTCATTTTACCAAAATTTCAAAAAAAAAAACTTATTTTACTCAAACAAAATGTGCTGCATCTAATAAAATATCACTTTTTAATGGATGGTGTTATTTTTTAGGACAAAATTGATGGACTAGATACATGATTATTAGAACCGGACTGAATTGATTGGTTGAATTGGAAATTTAAAAAACGGGTTGAACTGATGATTGAACCAAAATTTTCCATTTAATATATTTCAACTTTTATAATTTTTTAATAATTTATTTAATAAAATCAAATCAACCGGTTAAATCAATTGAATCAATCAAACCGAAAGCTAGTGGTTTGACCTATTCAACCATTAATCTGGTTTTAAAAATATTGGTTATATACCATTTAGTTTAAGGACTAATTTAGAAATTAAGATGTAATTTAAGAGCTAATTCACTAATAAAACCTTTTTCTTTTTCACTTACCCCATATCTTAAACCCCACACTCTTCATTAAAATTAATCAAAAAGTCATCACTTTCATCCATTCTTCCAAAAAAAAAAATTCATTAAAGAAAAAAAAAGCTCCAAATTCAAAGTCTTCCACTTTGCCCAAATCTATACTCTTTTAGCTCCTTGTTTTATTAATCGATCTGCTGGGTTGTTTTTTCTGCTTGGAGAGGTAAAGTAAATTCTGGGTATTTCTTTGATTTAATTTTCTGGGTTTCTTTTTGGTGTTTGTTTGGTGAAAAAAATAGAGGTAAAGTAAATTCTGGGTGTTTCTTTGATTTTTCTTTCTGGGTTTCTTTTTGGTGCTTGTTTGATGAGAAAATGAAGGTAAAGTTTAACAATTTATGGGGGAAAAGTTTGTTCTTTTAAATTTTTATGGATTATTTTTACCTCTATTATGAATTTAATGAAGTCTTTTTTTTTTAATTTTAATGTTTCTTAAGGCTTAATTTATTATCTTTTTTGTTAAAATTGAGTTGATCAGTGTGATGTATGTATATTGAGTGTTGATTGTATATAATGAATTGTTTGGTTCCATTTTTGTGCTCAAAAACATGTTTTAGTTTAATTTTATATATTTTTTCAATTATAGAAAATTGGGAATTGAGATTGAAAAATTATATGCTTTGGTGTTTTTGGCCTTTATAGGTGATGGAAGATACCAAATCCGAGGCGCATTTAACCTCAGCCGCCGCTTTCGTTGAAGGTGGAATCCAGGATGCTTGTGATGATGCTTGTAGTATATGTCTAGAAGCATTTTGTGAAAGTGATCCGTCCACGGTATACATATCTTAGAATAACGATTCTTGTTTATTCGATATTTGAATGTACATTTCTTTGATCTTTGTTTGTTTTCGAGACTTACAGGTGACCGGCTGCAAGCACGAGTTCCATCTTCAATGCATTCTTGAATGGTAGTATAATCTGTTCCCGTTTTATTTTAGTTTCATGAATAGTCAATGGCTGAATTGTATGTTTTCAAGCTTGAATATGGCCCTATTTGCTTTTTGTTATAAACCAGTCGGGGGCATGACTTGGTTATTACTGAGTAAAATACCTGAATCTTGCATTCTTGAATGGTAGTATAATCCATTCTCATTTTATCTTAGTTTCGTGATATAATTCTTATCAGCATATGTGAATAGTAAATGGCTGAATTGTATGTTTTCGAGCTTGAAGGTGGCCCTATCTGCGGTAAAAGTACCATGGAGATCTTTGTATTAGGAGTCAAATTGCATTTTGTCCTCTCTATTCAAAAAATGGGCAAATTAGTTCCTGTATGTTAAATCAAAGCCCAAACTGGTCATTATATTAAACATTCCATCATTTTTAATGTTAAAAACTGGTTCTTGTACGCCAATATAAGGTGCAAATGGTACACTATGTGCAAGTGTTTGGTTATTTTGTTAACCATACCAGTTTTTAACGGGATGGAATTTTTTACAGAAAGAACCAGTTTACTCTTTGATCTAACGTATAGGGATAAATTTATACATTTTTTTAATAGAAGGGCCAAAACGCAATCTGACTCCTAAAAGTATTATCAAGTAAAATACCTGAATCTACCTGACTTTTAAAGCCGGGATATGTTGTTTTACTATTTTGATCTTGCAGGTGTCAAAGGAGTTCTCAATGCCCCATGTGTTGGCAGCCAATTAGCCTGAAAGATCCTACCAGGTCGGTATTTCATCGATTTATTAATGTTTGAGATTTCTTTTTTCCATGTATATTACATGCGAATGATTTTCTCTTTGCTTTGGCAGCCAGGAACTGCTCGAGGCTGTGGAACGGGAAAGGAGTTTTAGGTTCAATCCCTCTAGAAATGCCACCATATTTCGTCATCCAACTCTGGGGGATTTTGAACTACAGCATGTTTGTATTTCTTAGCATCATCATTTTATGATCGATAAATTTTATCGAACCCTAACCATTCTCATAGAGGGTTGGTTTTAATTGCAGTTGCCGGTCGGGGTCAATGATGCTGAGCTCGAGGAGCGCATAATTCAGCACTTGGCTGCTGCTGCTGCAATGGGGCGAGCACACCATATTTCGAGAAGGGAAGCTCTGAGGAATAGGCCATCAGCTCAAGGTCGTCGTCCACAGTACTTGGTCTTTTCTCATTCAAATGATGAACCCTCCTCGACTGGTCCCATATCTTCATTATCTCCAACTCAAAGTGAAGGAGAACCGGCCCCTCCGATCACCGTTGGATCTCCCTCTTTTCCTGCAAGAACAGCCGGGGAAGAATCTCCAGCATCAATTACTCTACCCTCTGTCCAAGCCTATCAGCAGCCTGCCTCGGCATCTAGCTCCAGCATTCTTTTGGTCAATGATCGAGGGAATTCCTCGAACACTAGGTACTTACTATTCTCTAACTCGATTCTCCTCGCTTTTTCGTTTATTAGGCAGTTAGAACACATTTTCAGCCTTTTTTTCTGTAAAAGTATCATGGAGGCCCTTGTACTAGGATTCACATTGGATTTTGCTCCCTCAACTCAAAAAATGGGCAAATTAGTCCTTATTTGTTAAATCAAAGAGTAAATTTGTCATTTTGTTAAAAATTTCATTCACTTCTACTATTAAAAACTGGTACTTGTACGTCGGCATGAAGTACATGTGACACGCCACTTGTCACTGTTTGGTTATTTTGTTAGTCATGCTAGTTTTTAACAATAGAAATGGATGAAAGTTTTAGCAGAAAGGATCAGTTTTCTCTTTGATCTAATGTATAGGGATTAAGTTGCCCTTTTTTAGGTAAAGAAGCAAAATGCAATATGATACCTAGTACAAGGGTCTCTATGATATTTTTACCTTCTTTATCACAATAACATCTTCTATTTTACAGGACGTCGCCTAATAGTCAAGATAGAGCCGGACCTTCAGAATTCCAATCATTTTCCGAATCGCTAAAGTCACGGTTCAATGCCGTTTCAACGAGGTATCTGTCATACAGGGACATTCAAGGTTTTAACTAGTGTGATGATATTTTGAATTTTTTTTTCTTTGCATGATTTATTATAAATGCGCATTCTTTTTAGATACAAAGAGTCGATTTCGAGGAGTACGAGGGGGTGGAAGGAGAGATTCTTCTCTCGCAACACTTCCATGGCAGATATTGGTTCCGAAGTAAGGAGAGAGGTTAATGCTGGCATTGCAACAGTCTCTCGCATGATGGAATGTCTAGAAACCCGAGACAATGGAACCAACCCTCCTACCATAACAACCAGTTTGGAGAACAGTTCTAATCAGGAACCAAATCGCTGTCAGATATCAGACACAAGTGAAGAAGCTCCTTTGCCCGACATCAGTGCCGAAGCTTCACGCGCATCAAGTTCAGCTTCCAAATAAGGTGTTGAAATTTTGCTTTAGATTTCAATATTTGCATATAGATTGATCTTTTATGTGATATACCTTTTCTATCTAAAGATGCTAGAAATTGACAATTGCTATGATATTGGTTCATGTGCTTATCATTTTCTCTGTAAAAGTAGAAGTATTATGGAGGCTCCTGTACTAGGAGTTATATTGCATTTTGGCTCCTATACTCAAAAAATGGGTAAATTGTCCTTGTACGTTAGATCACATAGCAAATTGATCTTTATGTTAAAAATTCTACCCATTTTTACTATTAAAAAGTGGTCATTGTATGTCAACATAAGATACACGTGACATGTCAGGTGTCAATTTTAGGTTATTTTGTCAAGTTATTTTGTCAGTCATGTCAATTTCTAATAGAAAGAACCAATTTGTTTGTGGATTTAACATGGAATGACTAATTTGCTAATTTTTTCTAGTAGAGGGGGCAAAATACATTCTGACTTCTAGTACAGGGCTTTCATGGTTCTTTTACCTTATTTTCTCTTATAATATGTACTCTTAAATATTATAATCTTTAGTATTTCATATGTGGTTATTTGATTTTGATCTCTTAGTCTTGTCATACAAAGATGCTTTGTTTTGTACTGTTGTCCCATATAAAGGATTTATTGGCAAATTGGTCTGTTTAACTATGCCCCAATTTCCAGAGAGGTACTTAAAAAGTTCTTTTTTTGTCAATTTACCCCTTCCCTTCCGAATTGAGGCATGACCTTTCGAGAAATACGGTATCTCGTAGTTGTATATATGTTTTCGAATATATATATTGTATCTGACATCTGCATTCGAGCCTAAGTAACATAGGTGATTGTATCTTGATGTTGCATCTGTGATTCTTAATGAACCAAATGTTTCCTTTTTCTTTTCAGATATGTTTTTGATGGATGTATTCCGAATGCATGGAAGAGAAACAGTTGGTGACTGGGAACTTATTCAGAATAAAAAGATGCTGAATAAAAGTAAATAAAGTTATAATTATTCAGAAGTTAGGGAATCAGCAGATTTATGTAAATGTATAATTTTGACTATGTTTATTTTATAATTTATAAGCCCTTTATTGTTAGGTGCTCAAAACTGTTGAAGATAATGACATTCTGAATACTTGATTGAGCTTTTATAAAAGATTATAACATTTTGAACTATGATCTGAATTTGACAACATCTTTTACACTTTTATCTCTGAATTTGACAATTATTTTTCATACAAAGTTATGAATGAAATTTAATTGATTAGTGCTTGCCGTATGGCAAAGAAATAAACAAATGGTGACCTGCCAAGAGTACTGAAACTATATTCAATAATAGCCTTATCAAAATGGACAGAAATGAAACCTTGAAAACAATGCAAACAATGATAGAACAGCGTCAAATTTATTCAAAGTACTGTAATGTAAACAACTGGTTCCGTCAAGTTGCTTCCAAAAGGGAAAAATAAGTCAACTCCAAATCCTTTCAAACTCAGATGCGAAAGTTTATAACAAAAGCCAAAGCATTGGACCAAACGTTATGTTTTCGACATGCCGCCATTATTTAACCAAATGGAAAGCGAGTCCAGGTGCTGCTTTCGACATCACAATAAGGTTTTTTAAAGATCACCTCCGGCACTTGTTTTCCCACCAATCCATAAATTTGGCTTGTGCAGCCATTGTGTCCAACCTGTAGAGTTGATACGCATGATTTGCGATTTCTTGTCCAAATGTCCAACCAAAAACGGCTCCTCCTACGAAAGACAGTCCAGCACCTAACAGAAAAATAAGGGTTGAGAAAGCTTAAAGTAACTTCCATTTGTATTAAAACATTAGTTGAACCAAGTTCTGTTACCAACTTATAATAGCGGAAAACTTGCAACCTAAAAGTTATTTTGTTTCGTGTTCTTGTCTCCGGAAAACCCATGTTGAGAAGCTTAAAATAACTTCCCTTTGTCTCATAACATTAGTCGAACCGGACTCCTGACACCGACTTAAAATAGCAGAAAACTCAGAACCTAGCATGTTCTTTTAATGCACGAAAGTTAATTTTCTTCCAAGTCTTTTCATGTTATTGTATCCAGAAAACCAGGCTAAACTGTATTTTCTCCTTCAATCTTATCTGTTTCTATAAACCGTAAGCTGTGGAACAAGCCGGACCATCCTAGTACTACTAGTGCCTTGAAACCAGCAAAGAAAGATACTGGTAAGACCTAGATAGGCCAAGAAGACACACAAAAACATACAACAAACTAAAGAGATTCAGTTAACATGGAGAATACTGAAAACACGAGAGATCATGAGTGCTGTCAAGGCCGGCACATTAACACTAGATGTGCCTCAGACCCTTCCGGGTGAGGCCTATTTGATCAGGCACATGACTGGTGAACCAACATGTGCTTACCTGTAAGGCAATAGGCATAAAAAAAAAGGCCCACCTGATTGAAATTCTCCTTCATTCTTTTATTTTCACTTTTTCGTTGGATATCTACCTTTATTCATCCTGGTACTAGTCTCGGTATTTGAGTGTTCAACTATAAACATGGACCATCAGGAAATCATGCATATTGACTAGTAAAAAAAATGCATGTTATATAGATAAAGTAGACCACACTTCAGAGTTTATTATATGTCTTAAAGCTTATAATACGCACATATAGACACATGCATATATTGCGCTTTTTTTTGTGCCTTACGCCATTGACAACACTGGGGATCATGAATCATTGTGAATGGTAAAACGGTTGGGCACTTACCGTTGCCTTATGAACTTCTTGACTACCTATCGGGAAGCATAACTGAATTCCTTGTACTGTAATATATTCATGTCAGCAGTAAAAGTACCATGGAGGCCTCTAGTAGCCAGATTACATTTTGCCCCTTCTACTAAAAGAGGGCAAATTAGTCCCTGTATGTTAGATCAAAGAACAAATTGATCATTTCTTTTAAAATTTTCATCCATTTGTATTGTTAAAACTGGTATGACTGACAAAATAACAAAACAATGACATGTGACATGCCACGTGTACCTCATGCTGATGTACAAGTACCAGTTTTAACAGTAGAAATGGATGAAATGTTTAACACAAAGACCAATTTGCCTTTTGATCTAACGTACATGGACTAATTTGTTCAGTTTTTGAGTAGAGGGGGTAAAATGCAATCCAACTTCTAGCACAAGGGCCTCCTTGGTACTTTTATCTCATATCAGCTTAATTATGACACACTCCCCTAACTATTAAAGGAACCGAGATTTTGATATTCAGACCAAACCAGATTTCGACAATTTCATCATTATGAAACAAAAACACATATGCAAACAAAGTGAATAAGCAGTATACTACCATGTAAACTCTTCGAGTATTTCCAGGCAAAACCTGCAGTTGTGATAGCTCCGATAGCACTTCCGTATAAGGCGATGTTTGCTGCTTCCCTGGCAGTCTTCAACTGAAACAATAACCGGCATATGGTTATACCTTATGGAGATAATATTCAATATTTTAATAAATACCTCTAAATCCCCCTAATAAACTTTAAAATCAATTAACAAAAAGCCCCCATTTTCACTATTAGTTTCAAGATTCAACATCTTAACATAAATAAGATAAAATCACAAAGGGTAAAACTGTGTTCATATCGAAATAATGAAATTTACAAGCTTCGCAAATTAGGAAAAACCCATTAGTTCTAATATATAGACTCCCATGATGATAAAAAATTCAACAAGAACAAGAACAGTCAAAACAATAATAAAATTTGAATTTCTCCCAATACATCATTTGGTACCTGAATTAAAAATCATAAAAATTCAAACCTAATATATGAGCAATTAACTTTAATCAAATCAACCCTAAACCTGAATTAAACACTAAAAACCAACAGGAAAAAACAATCAAAAACGAAAAAGGAATCAGTAAAAAGGGACTAATTTTGCTACAATCTAAACTAAATCAAAGAAACCCAATGCGAAAAAACAGTAGGAAAAATAAACTAATTCGACACGAAAATAAAATCGCATAGGGTACCAGTAAAAACTATTAAAATAGCTAAAAAAAACCTAAACTTGAATTAAAGGAACTGTAACACGAAAAAAGAAATATGAACTAAATCAAAGAAACCCAGCACAGAAAACCCATAAAAAAAACACAAAAATTAACAGAGAAGGGAAGGAAATGATTTACGGTGGGTCCATGAACCGGATCAGAAGCGATGAACTCGTTAACATCGGATTCAGACCATGAAGGAAGGGACTGTTCACGGCCGATGTATCTTGAATAGACATTAGTGAACGGAAATCGATCGGCCCAGAATTCTTTGTATTCATCCCATTGCTTTCTCAAGAACGACTTTGATGATGAATCTTCCATTTTTTTTTCCTTCACCTCTTAAAAAAATCGAATTAATTGAACTCTCGCTTTCTCTCAGTCGAGATTATTTCCCTCTTAAAGATGGATGTTTGAGGGTTTGGGTACGGTACAATGGCGACTTGGGCCGTTTTGGTGCACTCACCAATCCTATTTTTACGTGTCAATTTTTTCTCTAACCATAAATTTGTGTTTATTGAGTTTTTCTTTTTCGAGATAATAAAAATAATTAATTAATTATTGGAATAATATTTTTTTTTTCAAAATAATATGAGAGATGCGTGAGAACTGCAAATTGATATGGCAATTGATGTGTTAAGATTTAAAACAATGCATCTAGTATGTTTGAAATGGGTAGGAAACTTTGGTACCCCAAATCGACAACTGACATGTTGATTTGGGATTCTCGTGGTATGTCATGTCTGTACAAAGGGGTAGAGATTTCTTGTTGCCTAAGAAGTTCATATCATCTTGACTAAAGGTCGAGATTCCCAAACCTACCACATACTGGGTGTTTAAAAATCTCAATCTTTTAGAATATTTTGCATTAAAGTGAAAAAGAAAAACCGTGTGTTGAGGTAAAAAAAAATGAGAGTGAAGAGAATGACAAAAATAGAGGAAGTTAATAGAGTTAAGATAATTTTGCCTAGAGGAGAAGGATTAATATTTTTATAAGTTCTGAATCATATCTAATCCTTTTAAGATAATACATTGAACTACTTATAGTCCCTCCCCAGTCCATAAATAAGAGGATAATATGTTTTAGTGCATTCGAACCCACATCCTCCTGCATTGACAACAATGCTTATGTCAGCCGAGGTAAGACTCAATTGGCAAAAAATTGTAAATGTTATACATAATTAATGGGTTATCATTGTATTAATTGGTGGAACTAAGATTTTTTTTTCTTGGGATCGAAGTTAGAATAGGCAAGCTCCAAGAAAAAAGGTAATAAAACTTTATAACGTAATTATATTATGGTTTTATAGTTTACGAATAGAATAAAATGACATTATGAGAATTTGTTTGTGACATAAGATAGCAGGGTTTTGAATTTGTGAAATATGATTGGTTTGAAATGGTTATATGGTTTAAGGTTAAGGTACATATTGTAATAAATATAATGCTTTATAAATGTTTTGTGCAGAGAAAAATGGTCACGATTATTCGAACTATGAAAAAGATAAGCACTAAACAACAATGGGAGATTGTTAACATTTTGGTAAAAAATTAAGAAATTATAGGATGGGCTTGAACAACGATTACATTGTTGCCCACATAATTGTTGTGAACATCATTATACAAAAGTTAATTTGGTCATGTTATGTTGGTTTTAGGTGGGAAATTCAAAAATATTGTTTTCTTAGAGAATCATTTATATACATCGAACATAAAATTAGGTTGGATACTCTATGGTTGATGGTATCTTCTAACAAAAGAAATAGAAGAAAATGGTACGAGATCTTAATAGAAGAATTTGTGAAGGTCATCGTAAAAGATGATGCAAAGAGAACTTCCCAATTGATTACATATAACCATATCTGTAGTAGAAATCCAAACCCTCCTTATTGTTCATGGATGAGGAATTTATATATCGGTGTCGACTCTATTCATAAATTTTGTAAGGAGATTAATCCAAATGATGGACGTGCATAAGGTTATGGGTTTATATAATTAAGGGAAGGAAATCAGGGTTTAAGGTTTGAAATATATTATCTTGTATGGAAAAATCTGATTTTGTTATTATATGAAGTTGGTGTTTTTATTATATCATAGGGAAGTTATGATATAAATGAAAATTATCATTTATTATTTAATAAATTTAATATTTTTAAACTTTTGTGTTGACGGGAAATTCGAACTTATTTTTTGAATTATTATTATTATTTTGGGTTGCTATGGTTCAAGTTAGTTTTTAGTTCAAGTCAATTTTGTGTTTGGATAATTTTTAGTTCAAATAATTTTGGGTTCATACCATTCGGGTTAGGCTCGGGTCATTGAAAGTTCAAATCATATTGGGTTCTAAACACTTCTATATCTAGGTCTTTTTAAGCTACCATTTTAGTTTTGAACCATTCCGGATTCAACTCATTTTGATTTCAATTATATTTAAATTCGAGTTTACATTGTTGACATTTTATTATCAAATCAAGTTACTATAATCGAAGTTCTAGTTCAACAAATCAAAATTTCAAATTTGGGTCAAAATCCAGGAATCGCAAGCAAATGTGAAGGCGAGGGAGGTCATGCAGTGGCCTTGGTCTCCTGATAGATTTGTGATTTAGTCCCTTAAAATTTTATGAAATTACATATTAGTATGATGATAAAATTACACTTTAACCCCTAAATTTTTAATTAATCTCTTTTAACTCCCCTACAACAACTTTTTGACTTCCCCAAAATCACAAGTTGAAGTTGCTTCTCATACATCAAGAGATGGAAATGCCAACGAAACCGATAGAATCTTATTTCCCAACCTTTGAAGAAATATTTGCCCAATAAAAAAGTATATTATTAGGATAAAATTAAAGAAACAAGAAAAAATAAAGAATAATTCTATTGAAAGCAAACAAAAGATGAAGAAATCTCCTGTTTGATTGTTTTGTGTGTATATATAACAACCAACAAAAATAGAGATTTTTATAAGATATTGATTTGAAAAAATAGATTTAAAACCCAAAGGGATTAAATTGAATAATAATAAGACATGATGGACTGGAAGCCAAATGTTGTGTTCGAAGAGTTTGAGGTGCCGACTGAATGGGTTCATGAGGTTGCAGACGACACCTTAATTGCGTATCTACCAGGTCTTATTTCTTTTTCCAATTTTTCATGATTTATTTAGTTTTATTGTTATTATTATGATAAAAGTACGGTAGAGACGTTTTTATTAGGAGTCGGGTTGTATACTACCTCTTAATTAAAAAATAGATAAATTAATTTCTTATTGTACGTTAGATTAAAGAGTAAATTAATCAGGGGCAAATGTAGAAGTTTTTTTGGGTATTATTGAATTATAAATTTTTGAGATGTCAAATATAAATTTTATCATTTATTAATTTATGATTTTATAATTTTTGAAACGATTAAATAGAATTTATTTTTCATTTGTTAGGGGCTAAAATGTAATTTCTTCATATTAATTTTTAGTTTGATAATTGATAGGGGGAATTTTCAATTCTAGAGGTGACCAGGGCTCCTACTTGCCCCTGTATCCGCCTTTGAAATTGATATTTTTATTAAAAATTTCATCAATTTCTACTGTTAAAAGTTGGTTCCTGTACGACAGCATGAGATACACGTGGCACACCACGTGTCATTGTTTGGTTATTCTATTAGTCGTGCTAGTTTTTAACAATAGAAATAGATGAAATTTTTAACAGGAAAGACCGATTTGCAGTTTGATCTAATGTACAGGGACTAATTTGCCTATTTTTTAGTAGAAGGGATAAAATACAATTTGACACCTAGTATAGGGGCCCTACAATATTTTTACTCTTATTATTACATATATGTTCGAAAAATAATTACTTTTTATTATTTAAAATATTTTTTGATGTACTTTTCAATTTTTAAAGTTGTAGTATTGGCCCAAACAATAGCAGTAAAATCTGTTTAGTTAGATTCAATTACTAGTCTTACATTATGCTTACAGTTGTAGTTGTAGACTTGATCCATATTTTCTAATTAAATTATTCTAAGTACCTATACTTTTTAGAAATTTAAAATTTCAGCCTTCACACAAATAATTTGTAACACCCCTTACCCGAGACCGTCTCCGGAATCGAGTACGAGATGTCATCCAATTTAACTTACCGATTCGGAGCATAAAAATTTGCTTTTAAAATTAAATTCACTGTTCATAACAACACTGTCCACCTGCGCAACTGTCACTAATTTAAATATAACTTGAGTTACGAAACACAAAATTTAAATCCGTAAATTTTCCGTGAAACTAGACTCATATTCCTACTTACCATAAAAGTTTCAGAATTTTTAACTTAGCACATTAGTACAGTTTATTCATTAAAGTATCCCCTGTTTCACAGCTCGACAGATCTGACCTCTTGGCGTTAAAAATCAAATATCTAATTGTACAGAATTCATATAAGGTTACCATTAATTTATTTTGAAAATAGACTCACTAAGGAATCTAAACATATAAATTATGACCTATAATTATTTCTGTACAATTTATAATGATTTTTTAAAGTTAGAACAGGGGACTTCAAAAACCATTCTGACCTTGTCTCACTAAAATTTAAATATCTCAAAATATAAAATTCCTTTGCCTACACCGTTTCTTTCATGTAAAAATAGACTTGATAAGATTTAATTCTATATATCATTCACCCTCTAATTCCATTTCTACTATTTATGGTGATTTTTCACATTCACGTCACTGCTGCTGTCAAAGAAACTGCTTCTTTGAATTAGTTACCATTTAAACATACATAACTCCAAAACATATTCTTTAATAACTACTTCAATAGCTAACATTAGCCATATCATTTGGACATGCTTAAAATGATTAAGACTCTATACATGCCATAGTTTAAACATTTTGAAAAGCACATAATACCGAGATGGTTATGATAGTGTGATACGAGCTCCGACGGTCCACTATTCGATCAAGTTCAAATCACTATAAAACAAAGGAAAGAAAGAGATGTGTAAGCTATAAATAGCTTAGTAAGTTACATGTAAACAATAATTACTCAATTAATAATTAACACTTTTAACATATAACTAATTAAAATATTTCTTAGCAATTTCAATCACTTACACATACACAATCTTACCAATTCACTTGCATATACATTTTCACACTTAACATTTCATATTCACTTTAATTCATTATTAATCCCGTTGAACACTTGGAATATACACGGATACGTAGAGATTTAGCACATAAGTGCCACACTGATATGTAGCCGAAGCTACCACTGATATGTAGCCGAAGCTACCACTGGATGTAGCCAAAGCTACCACTGAAATGTAGCCGAAGCTACCACTGATAATAACACTGGAAATGTCCACGGGTCTGCTCACACAAGCTGTCAGGTGTCTGCAACACATGCTAGATCACCCAGCACCCGGGACTCACTGTAACACTGTAACACTGGTCTCTAGTGACATGTCACTTGTATCCAATTCTATTCCTAAGTTCAACCGGGAATTTACACTTAACACTTTATTTTCAACACTTTATCACTTGAATAATTCATGAACAACTTTCCTTCCACATTCAATATTAATCCACATATCAAATATAATTCACAATTTATACAAATATAACTATTATTTACATATGACTTACCTCGGATGCAAAACGACTATTTTTGTAATTTAGTCGATAACTTTCTCTTTTCCCCGATCACTTGCACTATTTCTTCTTTCTTGATCTATATTAACACAATTTAATACATTTTATCAATATTCCATTCAAATACAATTCATACACAACATTTTGACACATTTACATTTTTCCCCATAACTTTTCAAAAATTCCACTTTTGTCCCTAAGCTCGTAAAAATAAAATTCTCTAAATTCTTAAATTTCAAACTTCACTAAATCATATTTCATGCTCATAACGGGCCTCAATTTCACAAAATCACAACTTTATGCACACTTTACCATCTTTCACAATTTAGCCCTTTTTCAACATTTTTCATTGAAATTCATCTAGTAAAACTTGTAATTAACACTTCAAACATTCATTATCTAACATCACTAATCAATTTACAATTATATCATGAATGGGTCAATTTTTAAACTTTAATTTCATTTAAATTAAATGGTAGAAACATGAAATTCAAGCTTCAATAAGCATAAAAATACGAAAATAATTAAAAACGGGGCAAGAAATCACTTACAATTGAGCTTATGAAAATCAAAACCCTTAACTATGGTAACCTGAAACTTTCGGCAGCAAGCTTCTGATTTTTTTTTGAAGAAGATGGACACTTATTTTCTCTTTATTTTGTCTTTTACCCAATTTGGACAAAAATGCCCTTGACCCATTACTTAGATATTTTTCTAGAAATACCCTTTTGTGTCCATAACACTAATTTATGGTCTAATTGCCACATAAACACTTCCAATTTCATGCAATAATTCAATTAAGTCATTTAATCACTAATTAGACACACTTTGCATTTTTCTCAATTTAGTCCTAAAAATTCAATTAAGCACTAAAGTATTAAAATTTCCTATCCATATTTTCACACAATATTTCAATCAATCAGTAACTAATAAAAATTTATAAAATTAAACTATTTCACTTCGGATTTGTGGTTACGAAACCACTATTCCGATTAGGCCCTATTTCGGGCTATCACATAATTGTCGTTGATCTATAAATTAAATTTTCGAAATAACATAACTTAATGAATTTCACAAAAACTATATATGCTTAACACAGGAACTAATAGCTTAATTTAACCTAATCCCGAAATATTCCACAAAAACCATACTTTTAAAAGAAATGGATTTACCGATGAGGCATTAACATTGTTAGCGTAGGTCGAGACTTTGGGTCTTTAAATATTCAAGTTCAAGTCCCACCATATATAATTATTATGTACGACTCTCCAGTCCCATTATATGTAGTTACTATTGTTTAATTATGCTCGATTATATTCCGATTCTTCATCCATTTACTTTTGTATTAATTTAATTTTACTTCATAGTTATTTTAACATATGTTTATAGTTATAGTGGAATCATTTTGCCATGGTTATCTAAACCAGGGTTAGACTGGAAACTAGTTGGGGCAATAGGCTAGAGAAAGATTTCAGATTGGTTGAATCGAGAATTAATATGAACTGATTCAACTGAGTTAAAAAAATCAATTGAATCAATGATTAAATCGACTAAATCAATTTTTAATAATATTATTTTTTAATAATTTATTTAATTAAATCGATTGGACTAATTGGAATGATGAATTGATAGTTTGATTGAAAAAAAAAAGCAATCTTAAAAAGTTTCATTTCAAACAAAATGTACATTTAAAAATATTAATTTCAGCCGATTGAGTCTTAACTCGATTTGTATGAATATTATTGTCAATGCAAGAAGATATGGATTCGAGTGCACTATAGTGCATTATCCTCGTATTTATAAGTTAGAGAGATGCTATGAGTAGTTTTAAGTATTATATTAAAAATAATAGATATGATAAGAAATTATAAAAATATTATTAAAAAAAATTAAATCCAAAAAAGTTAAATTTATCAAGAGGAAATTTTTTTCTCATTGAACAGGGTTTAAGAAGGAGCAACTTAAAGTTCAAATAACCAGTGGAGGATTCTTGAGAATATATGGAGAACGTTCACTCGGTGGCAACAAAATCAGCCGATTTTCTAAAGAATTCCCATTCCCATCAAACTGTGATTTATCCAAAATCAGAGCTAATTTCAATGGCGGCATGCTTCGCGTTAAATTCCCCAAATCCACCATCCAAGCCGATCAAAATCAACAAGCAAAAACATCTCCAGATCCAGATCCAGGAGCTCCGCCGTCGATGGCGGCTCCACCACCTGCAGGTTATGCTGATGCCGCATTGAAACAAAACGACGACGTTCAACAAGCTCCTCCCACGGCGGATCTAAAGCCACACGCAGATGATGATGATATTGATACTTCAATGAAACGAAAAGATGCCGTTGAACAACAGGTTCCTCCTATGACGGGGATTGAAACGGCGGGTAAGGGACTGACTCGTTCGAGAAAAATTGTTTTGGCTGTTTTATTGGTTGCGGTAGTTGCTGTTTATGTTAAAAATGTTTTTAGGTCTATGAAGAACGAGTATAATTAATTAACCCGAATCTAAATCCGAACCTGGACTCGAATATTGAACCTTATACTTTAAATCTTAAATTTGACCTTTTGATTTAGGGTTTAAGTTCGAGTTCAAAGTTCAGATTTAAAAAAATTACCAAAATTATATATCAATTACATAGAAAAAAATTATTGAAATATCATTAAATAATTAGATATAAATATAGGATGACATGATGTCCTTGTTTAATACTATCATTTCTCTATAAAAATTATTTTTTAAAATATTATATTATTACAATATATATTAGATCAAGGATGGATATGTCGAAACTTACTTTCAAGTTGGACTAACACGTAAGCATTTTTGTTACCTTCCCGAAAGATACGCTTAAGTGAATTAAAAGTAATATTTTGCGAAAGTTACGGATTTAGTTCATATGCTTTGATTTGATCAATTTTAGTTTATATATTTTTTGAATTGGTCAATTTTAGTATTGACCTAAATAATAGCGGTTAAATCCATTAGTTAAATTCAATTATTAGTTTTATATTATGGGTTCAGTTATAGATTTAGCCCATACTCTCCAATCAGATCATTGTTAGACGCTATACTTTTCAAAATTTAAAAATTTAGTCTTAACAAAAATGATAATCATTAATCCATTAACTGATTTTTTTTATTAATATGAGGAAATAACAAGCTGACATAACACTACAGTTATGATAACATGTTTGTTGCATCGTATTTTTGAAAATAGCAGAATTTAATTTAATGAATTCATCAATTATTGTTTGGTCAGAATTTAGACTTAAAAAATATTAAAGACTACATCAACAGGTAATATTCTATTTCAAGATTGATAAAATTTAGTTTTCTAGCCATTAAAAGTTCATATCTAAAATCCCAAAATTGAAACTCAAATTGAATTTTAATTTGAACAATCTTATTATAACTTCTAATCATATCTATTCTTTTTGACATAATGTCTAAAACTATTCATAGCTCCTCCCCAATCTATAAATAGGCGCGCACTCGAACCCACGTCCTCTTGCATTAGCAATAATAGCCGTACCAATATAATTAAAACTCAATCGAAAAACTAAATCTTAACTTAAATATATATTATTGTGGTATATGTTGTTGAACATTAAATTTGATTAAACAGAATGATTGAATTTAAATTTTAATAAGAAAATAAGAATATTTAATTTACATTTCAAAATTTATGAAAAATTTGACCGCATATTTTGACATAAAATTATTGGGTGTAAAGGGAATTAATTAATTAAATTATTCTTAAATTCATGCTATCTTTTGTTAACTATTATTCTTTTTCCGTTATCGAACTCCTTTATCAAAAAAGCTTCGCAACGTGTTTTTCCTTTCTTTGGTTCCTTTTGTTAATACAGTGTACATAAGAGAGGACAATTCACTCGAGGTCGAGAGTCGGAATAAGGATAATAGAATAGATTAATTGAAAATTATTCAATTATAGTTAAAAAATCGGTAAAGAAACAAGGGTTAATTAATATAGAGGTATTTAGATTTGGTAACTTATACTTACTTGGTACCTAAATATTTTTTTGGACTTAACTGGTACCTAAATTTGGAGACTGTTGGATAGGTGATGTATTTATCTACGGTTAGCGTAAAAATAGCGATAACGGTGAGATTAAATATTGTAGCGTGAGACCAAAAAAATAAAAACTAAACGCACCGCACTGGAGGTAAATATACATCCAAAAGGGCCCTAAGTCAACTTAGTATTTTTTTTAGGTGCTTGACTAATAACGTTAAAATAAGTTGGCGTTGAACTAATAACCAATAGCTTGATGCCATACAACCATTACTATTGGTCGTCAGTGTCATATCAGCACCACATCAACGTATTTTAATAGTGTTAGTCAGGTGCCTAAAAAAATACCAAGTTAACTTGTAATTTTCAAATTTAGTTACCGGTTAGATAAAAAAACAATTTATAAATTACCAAAATTTTAATACCTCTATATATATTAACCCAAAAATAAATTTATCGAAAACACATAATACAAGGACCCATTTATACAATTTCAACATAATTTCTTAAAATAATATATTATATAATATTTTCATTCAATACAATAAAAAACAACAAAAATATCAAATATTCCATTTATATAAACTAAATAATTTATATTAAAAAAATTATCTTTATTTACATTTGGCATTTCTAAGTTGAAAAAGTGCTAAGATTTCCCTTTCATCAAATATTCTATTGTAGCGTTGTTCTTCTCTAATTGTCTAGAAACTTCACAAATTAGAGAATATTTAGATGCTAAATTGTGTACATGTGTTACTTCTTTATATTCTTTGCCTATTTCCTTGGCTTTAGATCTTCCAACAAACTCAATAATTAATTCTCTGCATTTTATAGGTCTGTCATTTAAAGGATAGATGCTCATCACAAATTTTAAAACTGTTCTATATTCAAAATGAGGATCGAAACTATATTTAAAAAAATATGTATCCTAAACTAAAATTATAACTATTATATATATACTAAACTCTAAAACTTTATATATATATGCACGATTAAACTATAATAAGAATTAAGCATTACATAAGGATATCCGAAACCATATTTAAAAAAATAACTCACAACAATTTATTTGACGAGTTCACAAAAAAAATTGTTTAGAGTGAAAATACATATTTTAAAAAGTAAAGAAAAAAGAGAGAGATTAATATGGTATACTCAATATTTGAATTTGACTTCAATATTTAAATTGGCTCATGAATTTTCTCAATTTGATACTTGAGTTTTTTTTTCTAATTAATTACCTAAGTTTGGTTTAAATGTTCAATTTGGTATATAAGTACAGTTAGATCCTATTGATTGCAGCTTTCTTCGGACCTTCATAAAAAGCATGAAAAAAAAAGCTCAAATAGTACAATGCCTCCATACCCCAAAATGAAAAGAGAGATCTCGTAGTTATTAATTTATGAAGATACGTTGTTAGGAGCTTCATTTTATTTTACCATTAAGGCCAAACCTAAACATGTGTTTAAGAGATCGCTGCCCATACACTGATAAAGAATATACGGATTATTGAGATTAAAGGAGTGGTGATGGTCCCCCCTAGGACCACCCAAATCGCACAAATGAATAGAAAATTTGATCTACATTAGATTAAGTCAAATATTAACTAGATCACATTTCTTTGGCTGGGTATCAAATTCAAAATTGAAGCTAAACTCATGTATCAAATAATATAATAATCTAATTAAAATTGGTCAAATTAAATTTTAGGGACTAATCCACCAAAATGTATACCACAAGGACCTTTCTTAAATTTTACCAAAAAGGAAAAGTAAGTAAACATTTGCCAGCGGATGAGAGAGAATCAGATGCCTTACTGTATTGGGCCCAACTTTGGGCCTTTATATACACTTACTACCCTTTTCTATATTTTCCATATTCAACACATCACACTCTTTCTCATCATTTTTCTCCGCGATCTTTTCTCTCCCCAAACACCTCATTTTCCTGAGAAAAAAAAACAAAAAAGAAGCGTAAGTGAAGAAGGAGAAGAAGAAAAAGAAAATGGCGGACCAGCTTACCGATGACCAGATCTCTGAGTTCAAGGAGGCCTTTAGCCTCTTTGACAAGGATGGCGATGGTCCCTTCCTTCATCTCTCTCTTTCCTCACTATTATTTTGTTCTTGATTTTTTAAAAAATTATGCTGGAATAATGTTCTTCGTTTGGTTCAGCTCTGGTTTGCGGATCTGAGTGTTATTTTTCGTTTTTTATGCTTATTTTTTTGTTTAATTTTTGAATTTTGCGATCGTTTTCTTTCGTGATTTGAATGGTGTGACGGATCTAGGATTCCGAATTATGAATTTATGATATTGATTGATCTTTTTTTATGTATTTTCTTGCTTTTGATGGCTTATCGCTGTATTTTTTTCCTTTCATTTTCGTTCTCGTTGACCTTTCTCGGTCGTGATGTTGATTGCATTTATGACTTATCCTTGATGCTAAAGAGACTTACCTAGATCGCCATTTCGTTTCCTGATTTGCTCCATAGTTTTATGTTTGAGATTTGATTTTTGATTTAATCATGATTGAAGGTTGCATTTCTTTTATGTGAATGTTTAATCTCATTAGCTAAGCTTCTTTTGATTCTGTACTTGAGTTCGTTGGATTGAACCTCTAGCAAATTTCTTTTGATCTATAATCCCAAACATGGGAAATTATGTTTAGTACTTGGTACTTAAATACTTGAAGGCTATTGAATCAGTTAATTTCTATAAATCAATATACTTTGTTACATGTATTAGTTGATCCGTCAGTTGTTAAACTTTGAATTCTCGATGTTTTGCTCTATAAATTTGATCAATTACATTTCTGCCTGCATATCCGTGTCGTTTTTGCACATTGGAAAAATGTTACGATCCGCATCCGTACTTGTTCGGCTATGCATTTGTGTCTGTTTTTATTGCTTCATAGCTGAAACCATAGTCTTATTTCCTTCATTTGTTTCCAATACTCGCTATATAGGTTGCATTACTACCAAGGAACTGGGAACTGTGATGCGGTCACTCGGACAGAACCCTACTGAGGCAGAACTCCAAGATATGATTAATGAAGTTGACGCCGATGGAAATGGGACCATCGATTTCCCTGAATTTCTCAACCTGATGGCAAGGAAAATGAAAGATACTGATTCTGAGGAGGAACTTAAAGAAGCTTTCAGGGTGTTCGATAAGGATCAGAACGGTTTCATATCTGCTGCCGAGCTTCGTCACGTTATGACAAATCTTGGCGAGAAGCTTACCGACGAGGAAGTCGATGAGATGATCCGTGAAGCCGATGTTGATGGTGACGGCCAGATCAACTACGATGAATTCGTCAAAGTCATGATGGCCAAGTAAGGATCTCTCCAACCAAAAAAAAAAAAAAACAGAGTAGATAAGTTTGCAGAGATTTCAATCTCGTAATTGGTTCGTGGGTCGTTCGTTTATCGTTTGCATTAATTCGTCGACCGGCTTGTTTGCTCTGCTTTTTCTTTTAGTAGTCTGGGTTTTTATTTTTCTTATATTTGGTTTTGGTTTTTGTTTTTGTTTTTTTTGCTTTCTATTCTTGGTGCCTTTGAAACCTTTAGAACAATTTGCAAGATTCCAATGTTTTTTTTTGCTTATGGGTGACTAATTTTTACTATATTTTAAAATTTTAAAAGTGCTTTATTTTCAATGGTTTGTCTGATTTGCCTTTTCGAATGAGACTTGAATCCACTTTTTAATTGTTGCAACAACAACAATGATATCAATAGAGTTTAAGTTTAAAATTTTAGAAGTACTTTATTTTCAATGGTTTGTCTGATTTGCCTTTTCCGAATGGCACTCAAGTCCACGACTTTTTAATTATTGCAACAGCAATGATATCAATAGGGTTAAGGCTCAATCATCTTTTGCAAGTGTTTCTTTCTCGTATTTATCCATCCGATATTCCGGTATTTGTTTGGTTTCATATTTTCTCTTTCGTGTCTTCCTTTCGTTTACCCGAGGCTCTAGTTTATGTGGTTTGAAACACAAAATGATGATTTGAGCCTCGATGATTTGAATTTGAAATAATCTAAATTCGTACCTTCAACTTCAGCTGGAAGGAATCATAGCTTTAAACTTCTTTAAAAAACAATAAGGGTAAATATACATTATGGTACCTGAACTTGATCTTAAGGTTCAAATTAGTACTTAAGATTTTTTTTGTTCAATTAGGTATTTAAACTTGGTCTCAAGGTTTAATTTAGTATTTGAACCTTTTTTTGTTCGATTAGGTACTTGAGTTGGTTTTTCAGTTCAAATCGGTACATGAATTTGGCTTTATGGTTCAAACTGATTTAAATAAATACTGATTTGTATAAAAAAAAGCCGGATTCAAGTATAAAATTGAACAAAAAAATTAAGTTTAAGTACTTAAATTTAAGTTCAAGTACTTAATTAGATAATTTAATTAAAATTATGCATGTTTTTTAAAGTAGTAATATTTTTTCTATCTAAAAAGTTTTGCTAAATATTTTTCATTCAAATAGATCAAAATGTATATTTCAAAAAATAATTATAATTCTAAGTCGCCAAATAAATTGATAAGAATTTTTTTTTAACATGCAGTGGATATACCTTTACATATTTTTCTCCGATTGCACAATTTGTATTTTTTTGCATATATAAAATAAGAAGACAAAAATGAAAAAAAAATCATATTATATCAAATTGTAATTCATTACATCATTATATTTTCTTTTATTTTAAAAAGTTTAAATTATTGTTAATCCAAGAGGATGCGGGTTGGAGTACGTTGAGACGCATTATTTTTTTTGTTATGAGTTGGAGTGAGGTTATAGTAATTTTAAGCAGCGTGTCAAAAAGTCTTATTGACACTAAGAATCAAACCTGCATTTAAAGTTAACCAGTCATCTATTTTAATAATTTTTTGAAATTATAGTTTAAGCTATTTAATTCTAAAAAGATAAAATTATTGTATGACATACATACCTTTATAATAAAATTTATAATTTTTTACTTTTTTTAAAACTATATCAATGTATAAGAAATTAACTCAATTAAAATCTTAAATATAATTAAATTATGACACAGTGAGTGTAAAAAGTTATATTTAAAAACAAAATATAACTTTGACTAAAATAATAAAATTATATGCAATTATTTTCTAGATTTATTTCAGAAAAAAGATAAAAAGGCTTTATAAGTATAAATATTTTTGGTACAATATAATTATCTTTGTTATTTTGTTAAAGAAAATTCATCTAATCATTTTGCAACTTAAATATGGTATTAAAAATATTTCAAAAATATTTTTTTGAAAGAAAAATACGGATTAAGACCATAGAAGATATTTAATTTTTTCAAAGAATATAGAATAGAATATATAAATAAGACATTTTTCATATAAAAATGGACTCTTCAAATATATTCCACACCCTAAATGGAAGCATTATATTTTAAAGTTGGAATCCTACCATACCCACTAGTGTCCCTATCAATAAAAGCATCTAATTTCATATTTAGAAATCAAAATAAAAAAAATATTTGATTTTCCCTTCAAATATTTATAAAATATTTTAAAATTTTCAAATTATTTTGATTCCGAGTTAATTTGGATTGGGTCGATTTAACTTTTAAATTTTGTTAGATTACTTTCTTTGGGTTATTTTTAGGTCTAAATTTATTCAAGTTTGAATTAATGCAATATCGATGCCAACTAATTTGAATTTTAGTTACTATAAGTTATTTTAAATTTTGAGTTTAAATTGAATGAATTTAAATCATTAATTTTTTATGATCAAATCAAAGTGGACCGAATTGAATATTTGAATCTAATTTTCATTTCATTTCATTTTATTTTATTTAACAGGAGAAAAGAGAGGGCAACTTCAGATGTGAACACCACCATCAAGCGTAGTAAAAAATCTAAAGGAAAACAGCGTCGTAAATGCATTTTTCTTTAAGGAGAGCTATTTTCTTTCCTTTATTTATTTATCCATTTTGTATGTTGTAACTCTCCAATCAACCTAATAAATTTATATATATATATATATACACACAATGTGTGTTTCATGATTTTGAAAATGAAAATTAATCCAAACTCGAGAATAAATTGAGTGTGCGATTTTATTTTATCCCAAATGATGCTAGTAAATGATAAGAGCTTTAATCGTTTAGACTTTAACCTGTATATATAATTACATATGATGAGTTCAATGTAGTTTTAATTCGACCTCATTTATCCCACATCATGATCCCATAAAGATAACAATCCATTTTACTACACTCGTAATGTTTGCATGAATAAAACTATAAACTTTTCACACGAATAAATTTATGCCTTCATCGTAAAAAGATCCAGACTGCATCATTTTTTGTTGGGGATTGACTCGTATAAAAAACGAAATAGAAAATAGAGAGAAGATCGAACACAAATTTCACGTGAAAAACTCCTCCGAAGAAGATCAAAACCATAGGCAAATGAGGCATCGACTTTTCATTAAATGAGTAAACAAACGAGGGTACAATATGGAGAAAATAAACTTAAATATACTAAACAAATATTATCCAAAACCCTGAGTACAAAGCCCTAACTCTCGTCGAGCAAACTTGAAAGTAAAACCCTAACTCTCATAGAGCTCTCAAAAGGAGTACAAAATTCTCTTCATAGTTACCACGAAAACTCTCATAAAAACTCATTTGAGACTACATCTTGTCACAAAATAAAAAAAAAACCTTGTAGAACTACAACTTTACTTGTCTTCTTAATTGGGCTTGTAAAATAGAGATACAAGACCCCTTTTAAAGGCTAAGACTAGAGGTCTAATTATACTAAAATATCATTGGAGTAATCAAAGTTTAATTGGGAGAAAAAACTCGATTTATGTGGGGAACACATTGTCATGTCACAACGTTTCCATTCGCGTTGCCACGACGTCGTCCGTCGTCACAACGTTGGAAAACTTCTCGTTATAACGTCGCTGTCTATTCAGTCAAAAATACGAGACACACCCACATTTCTTTACTTAATTGTAAAAGTTAAATCTTACTCCATCTTTATATATCATCTTTACATATAAGAATTATTTTCATTACTCTAATTATTAAAAATAAAAGAAAAACTTAATATATTCACATCGAATCAGGAAAAATATAGATAACATATTAGAAAAATATATCAAAATTAAATACGAAATGATATATTAAATTTTTAATATCTAGTCAAATTCAAGAGAAAACCTTTAACTATTATTTATTTATTAATAAATAAGTTTATTTACTTTTAAAAAATAATAAAATAATAAAAATTTGAGAATGAATGATTAATAAAATGTAATAAAATGTAATAAACAATTGAGGTTAACCCACGTCGTAAGGCCCTTCACTATACTTTTAATTTATCGTAATTTAATTTGATATTAAATACTGAAATTTCAAAATTTAAAATTTATGAAGATTAAAAATAACTAATTTTAAAAAAATATACGGGCCAAATTTAATCAAATTAAAGTATAATGACTAAATTCACGGTTTATATATGATATAAAAATTAATAACACAATTTAAGGTAAAAATACCATAGAGGCCCCTGAACTAGGAGTTAGATTGCATTTTGCTCTTTTTACTAAAAAAATAAGTAAAATAGTCTCTGTACTTTAGATCAAAAAGCAAATTGGTTGTTATTTTAAAAAATTCATCCATTTATATGGTTAAAAACTGATCTTTATACATTAACATGAGGTACACGTGGCACGCAACATGTCATTATTTAGTTATTCTATCAGTAATGCCACTTTTTAATAGGAAAATGAAAGAATTTTTTAACATAAAGAGATAAATTTTCTATTTTATTTATCATACAAGAATTAATTTATCTATTTTTTGAACAAAAAGAAACCGCAATACGAGTCCTAGAATCTCATTCCACTTTTACCCTTGATTTAGCCTAAAATCAAACATTGACATAAAAGAAGGTCGTAGACTATTTATGGTTTAAGTTTTCACAAAATTTTGCTAATATTAGTATTATTTTTTATAAAAAATTAATAAAATTCAGCTTTTAACTTTTAATATTAATAATCTATTTTTTGTTTAACAAGAAATGAATACATTTATTTTTTAACATTAATAGCAGAAATTCCACGTGGACTATGCTGATTGGTTTCGTCGATCGACTGCAATTACGTGAATTAAAAAAATGTTCGAATAAGGGAAATAATAGTATAGGATAAATATTGGTCTAATGTTGTTTCTAGTCCCCATACTCTTTACATATGTAGAATTTAATCTCTATTTTTAATCCGAGAATTTAATTATTATTTTTTAACAATAGAAGTTTATTTGAAATAAATGTGAAAAGAATTGTAAAGTATATATAAAAAATTGGTCACATAGAGAAAGTCATACCCGAACAAAAACTTTAACTCTTACGCTAATTCTCTGAAACAATATTGAAAATTTTTAAGACTCGATTTAGAATCGAAAACCTTACATTTATAAATCCAATATTTTTCTGTCTTATTTGACTTTTCACGCATGTGATTTTGTATACATAACTAGTTTTTAATAAAAAAAATATAATCAATACTATATATTAAACATTTAATTAAGTTGGTATTACGAGTCAATGTAATAACGAAAATACACTTATTTTACAAAGTAAATTGCATTATTTCGAGAGTATTCTTATCACTTTCTATATTTAATATAGAAAAATAAAAAAAAATATACACATATAATTGGATTTGAACTCTTACTTTTATTGTTAATTATATCAATTTTTAATAAATGTATTTTTCATCCACATCATATATGTGTAATAATCTAGTTTAATTTATTAGAATTCCAAATTGACTTCAATTGTAATATCAAAAGGGACTAAATTGATGAGATTAAAACTAGAAAGACCAAATTTTAAATATGAAAAGAAGAAAGACACTAGCATCACAATAAGACCTAAATAATTTTCTAAATTCCAAAACAAAAACAAAATTCGTAGATTGAATAAATAGCCATCGGTTTTTTTTGTCGATTTGTTGCTCTGATAAATTTGTTAAATTTATTTAGCTATAAAAAACTTATAATTTCTCCCGCAAAAAACGAAGAAGATCGAAGGCAAAAAAAGGTCTCTCATTGTCGGTTCTCTCGGGAAAAAAAATAAATTTGAACAAGTTTCTTTCAGGTCAATTCTAATCTCTTCTTCTTTTTTTTGATGTTTTTTTTTTCGCTTAAATTTCTCCAATTAATTGATAGAAAATTTTCGATTTGGAAGTTCTTTGATTTGATTCTTTGGTCGCGGGAGAAAATAATGTCGGAGGAAATTTAGATTTTTTTGTTTTATTTTGTTCGAATTAGTAAAGTTCAATACATTTGGATGCATAATTTAGATTTTTTTTTGATAATTAAGTTGATCTCAATGCTTATGTTATTGTTTCGCAACGAATTAAATCATTTGAAAAGAGTAAGGTTAATCGATTAGGAGGATTCAGTGTTTTATGTTTGATTCTAGATTTTGATTTTCAGGGAAATTTTGAATTTTTTGTTTTGTTTTGTTCGAATTAATACATTTGGATACAGAATTTAGATTTTTTTTTTATAAATTAAGTTGATCTCAATGCTTATATTGTTGTTTCGTAAAGAGTTAAATGGTTCGAAGGAGTAAGGTTAATCGATTAAGAGGATTTAGTGTTTTATGTTTGATTCTAGATTTTGATTTCCAGGGAAAATTTGAATTTTTGGTTTTGTTTTGTTCGAATTAGATGCTTGAATTAGTAAAGTTCAATACATTTGGATACAGAATTTAGATTTTTTTTATAAATTAAGTTGATCTCAATGCTTATATTATTGTTTCGTAACGAGTTAAATGGTCTGAAGGAGTAAGGTTAATCGATTAGGAGGATTTAGTGTTTTATGTTTGATATTACATTTTTATTTTCAGGGAAATTTTGAATTTTTTTTTGGTTGAAATAGATGTTTGAATTAGTAAGCTCTATGCATTTGGATTACAGAATGCGGAAAATTTTTGAGCTTTAATTAAAAAAAAAAGAACAGTTATCTAAGTGCTTATGTTATTGTTTCATAATGAATTAAATGGTTTGAAAGAGTAAGGTTAATTGATTAGGAGGATTTAGTCTTTTATGTTTGATTCTATATTTTGATTTTCAGGGAAAATTTGATATATATATACACATTTGGTTGAAATAGATGTTTGAATTAGTAAAGTTTCATACATTTGGATATAGAATACAGAAGAATTGTGAACGTTTTACATTAAAAAAAAAAAATTTCAGTTATCTAAGTGCTTATATTATTGTTTCATAATGAACTAAATGGTTTGAAAGAGTAAGGTTAATCGATGACGAGGATTTAGTCTTCTATGCTGATTCTAGATTTTGATTTTCAGTGAAAATTTGAAAATTTTTTGTTTTGATTTGGTAAATAGATGTTTGAATTCGTAAAGTTTTATACATTTGGATTACAGAATAGGGGAAATTTTTGAACGTTTACATTTTTTTGTTTTTAATAATTTTGGTTTATCTAAGTGCTTATATTATTGTTTCGTAACGAATTAAAAGGTTGGAAAGAGTAAGGTTTGATTCTGGATTTTGATTTTCCTCATTTGGTTGAATAGTGCAGCGTGGTAATTAGGTAGAGCGAAATGATGAGGCTGCAAACCTATGCTGGTCTCAGTTTAGTCGCGATGCTAGCTGTTATTTACCATGCATTCAACAGTAGAGGCCAGTTTTATCCTGCTATGGTGTATTTATCAACCTCTAAGATCAGCTTGGTGCTGCTTCTCAACATGGGGCTTGTATTTATGTGTATCTTATGGCAAATAACCAAAAAGATATTCCTTGGGTCTCTTCGTGAAGCTGAGGTTGAACGGTTGAATGAGCAGTCGTGGAGAGAGGTTATGGAGATCCTCTTTGCGATCACTATTTTCCGTCAGGACTTTTCAGTTACGTTTCTTGCTATGGTTACTGCTCTGTTGTTAATCAAGGCTTTGCACTGGTTGGCACAGAAAAGGGTTGAGTACATTGAGACGACCCCTTCTGTTCCTATGTTGTCTCACATTCGGATTGTTTCTTTTCTGGGTTTCCTTCTTCTTCTAGATTGTCTGTTTTTGTCAAGTTCTATCAAGTTTCTGATCCAAACACGGCAAGCTTCAGTTTCCCTATTCTTTGCGTTTGAGTAAGTTTTTTAACTTGGCACATTTTCTTTGTTTCTTGATTAATGATAACATGTATCATTGTTCTTTGTCTGTGTTAAAACATGTATTAACTACTACTTGTGAGTTTTCAAAGTTGCTAAAAATACGTTATCAGCTGCACAAGGGAGTGGTGGATCTGTATTTTCCAGTTTATCTATTTTCACTCTGACTAATGTTGAATTCCTTGGGTCTAGGTACATGATTCTGGCTACCACAATAGTGTCAACTTTTATAAAATATGTTTTCTATGTGAGTGACATGCTTATGGAAGGACAATGGGAGAAGAAGGCTGTCTATACCTTCTACTTGGAGCTCATTCGGGACTTGCTTCACTTGTCTATGTATTTATGCTTCTTTCTTGTGATTTTCATGTAAGTAAACTGTTTATTTTTACTTTCTGCATGATCACAAGTTATCTATTCTGCTTTTCTGTTGTGAAGTTTCTGAAATGTGAATGGCATGGTTCTAAAACTTGGTTTCTATTACATTTTGCTGTAATGACACAGAAATCAGCTTCTAATCCTAAAAAGAGTATAGTTTGGTTGTCATGAGAACTTAGTCTCATTTGGCTCTGTTGCCAACTTGTTAAAGGAAGGCTGTGCTGCTAGTTCTTTATAAGATAAGTTATAATAGAGAATGGATATAGTATGATAAGTTTAATGAACTTTTTCTTCACCAGCCTCGGTATCTTAATTTGCTTGTGTGTATGTATATCTATCCTACAGATTAATCAATGATATGGTTGTTAATTTTTAATTTGTTTATGCAGGAACTATGGTGTACCTCTGCACTTAATACGGGAGCTATATGAAACCTTTAGGAATTTCAAAATTCGTGTTGCTGATTACATGCGTTATAGGAAGATCGCTTCAAATATGAATGACAGATTCCCAGATGCAACCCCTGAAGAGCTAGCTGCGTGAGTCAAATATTTGATTGTGAACTCAGTTTTATATATTTTTAGCTATATTTTAATTTCAATTTGACTCGTTTTTAATTGCTTACTGATTGGATGAACAGAAACGATGCAACATGTATTATATGCCGCGAAGAGATGACCACAGCAAAGAAGTTGATATGTGGACATCTTTTTCACGTGCACTGTCTTCGATCATGGCTGGAGAGACAGCATACCTGCCCTACATGTAGAGCTCTCGTTGTACCACCTGAAAACGGAACAAGTTCATCTGGAGGGCAACATGGACCTTGGTCAGATGCTCAAGGACAAGGTAACCTCATTGTAACATAATCTACATCATCCCTTGAGGATTTTGATTTTCTTGATAAATTTGAACGGTTGTATGCCACCTGTTAGCAGACTTATTTTGTTTTTGAGATAATACAGTTCATGCATCTTTTGATGCCTTGTCGAACTGCATGTAAGCTAGTTAAGGCCTGTGCCTTTATAGGGTGCGGAAATGTGAAATGACCACAGGTTTTACTCGTGTTTCAAGGGGCTTGCCTTAGTATTGTGTATATTACTTGAAGGCTTTTTCACTCCAACCCCATCTAAAGATGTTGTCCATGTTTTGGTCTCAAGTTTTCGGGGATAACCTGTTCCTTATCCCAGTTATCTTATACCACTTTGAAGCTGTTAAGCTGATTCAGGTTGCAAAGAACTGGGATGTGGAAATTAAATAATTACTTGCTTTACTTCTAACTTCTCTAACTTTACATTTATCAAATTGACATTACTGTTTTAAAAACATCAGCTAATTGTTTGAAGTGGGAACAGGGTCTGGCACGAGCTCAGCTCGACAAGGTTCTGGTGGTGACATGGCTGCTGATAATTTGACCCAGCATCAGGCCAGGCTTCAGGCTGCTGCCACTGCAGCATCAATATATGAGAAATCCTACGTCTATCCATCTGCAAACACTCTAGTTTGGTAAGTAGTTTTATGTTGTAATACTTCATGTCAATGAAATTTGCAGTTTCCTCATTTTACTGGCTGTTTTTCCCTTGCGATTATTTTAACTGCCAATTGCAGTGCTCGAATTATCAATTATTGCATTTTGCATTGAAATGATAGCTTTCGAAAGCTGATAAGTTGTTCATTGCTTTAGAGGCTTCTCTAGATCATCAAGGTTTCTAATTGTGCTATTGATGTCGGTTCCTATACATGACCTGATCTGTGTCCAAATGCATTAGTTTTGCCAATCCCGACTGGTACAGCCATTTACATGTTACAATCTTGTGCATTTTAAATGCAGGTCTCCTGGATATGCTGTACTTCCCAAGGCTTATGGGCAACCAGATGACTCCACGAAGGGCGAATCTAGTGGGGAAATGACATCCACCGGAGAACAATTTGTCATTCCTGGTGGACAAGTCAACTTGTCCTTTCCACGGTTCCCACATTGTACTTTTGTTCCTTTCCAATTGCCTCGTGTTAATGGAAACATGGGAGAGGCATCGAGTAGTAATCTGCACATTCCAGATTCTCAGTTGGAAGCTCAGAAGAAGATCATTCAGCAGCAGATTGAGGTATCATTTATGTGTCATAAGGTTGCTATTGTTGCTTTCTCCATCTAATTATGCGTTTCAATTTTTTTCTTTTAAAAAGAAGAATCGTCTTCTATATCTTGTCCCCTACCGTGGGATACACGTACTTTTTCTTGCTCAAGACAACGACAACTGGTATATACCCCCCCTCCCCCACCACACACATACATAAAATTGTGGGATCTGCTGCATGGCATGAGATTACCAATGTCATATTCATGACCTTTTTGAGGACAGCCTCCTAATAGCATTAGCATTTAGAACTTCCATACATACGTACATGCATGCATACATACATACAAACATACATACATGGTAAAAGTACCATGGAGGCCCTTATAGTGAGAGTCAGATTGCACTTTGCCCCCTTTACTAAATACTGGGCAAATTAGTTATTATACGATAGATCAAAGAGCAAGCTGATCCTTCTACTAACAATTCCATCCATTTTTACAGCTAAAAACTGATCTCTGTATGTCAGCATAAGGTACATGTCCACGCTATGTATAACTGTCTGATTATTTTGTCAGTTGTGACAATTTTTAATAGTAGAAATGTATAACATTTTTAACATAAATGATCAGTTTGTTCACTGATCTAATGTATAGGGATTAATTTACCCATTTTTTGAGTATAGGGCAAAATTCAACCTGACTCCTAGTATAGGGACTTCTATAGTACTTTCCCATAGACGTATAATTCTGAGATTTGCTGCATGGCATGAGAAATTGTCAAATGATCTCACACATTTCCAAATTGCTTTATTTGCTACTCAACATTTTTCTTTGTTCTCAAAATTGAGTAGGTGCTACAAAATCAGCTCCAACTCCTGCAGATGCAGAAGCTGAAAACTGAAGAAAGTGCGGACGCTGGTCCCACAGCCTCGTCGGACAGAAAAGGGAAGACAATTTCTTCTTCTTCTTCAGGAGATTGAAGAAAGTACGTACCTTCTTGGCAACTGTAATATTTTTTGTTTTTGTTTTTACATTATATCGGAACACCGCATTACTAACATTCTTGCCACTAGGCGAAGATGTTTTAGGTCCTTACATGGGGAACTAGTGAATGAATGAGTAGGCATATAAGAAAGGGAAAAAAAAAAGGAGAGGGGGGGGGGCGGGGTTGAAGTTAGGCTAAAATTTGTGGCATTGCTTCATTGAGGGGGGAAATTGTTTTTAAGCAACGATATTACTTTTTGAAATTTAATTTTAATGAAAAAAATTCAATTATCAAAATGTTTAGTACTAAGGAAAAAAAATTATATGTTATAGGTATTAACTTTTCATTTTTACATGTTTCCTTTTTCCCTTTTTTTTTTCTTTATTATCTTTTTTCAAAAATGTTGTGAAGCTAATAATAAAATGAAAAAAAAGAAAGAAAAAGAAGAGTGGGGGAAATTGAAGAAGAAATATTTAAGCTAGAGGTGTTTGGGTTGGGCTTATGCATTTTATTAATGTTTATGTCATACATGATTTTCTAGCTTGGTTTGGCAGCCGGGCGCGTCTTAAATTTTTAAGTCCGTTAATATTTTTAAAATTTTTAAAATACAAATATTTTAACTCATATTTATTACTTATATATACATATATCTTTTACTAGCATTATATGCTTTTTTTATTAAATTTTTAAGTATAAACAACTTAATAATTTTTTTAATATTTACATTACATTTTATTATATTTAAATTTTTACGGATAATAATAAAAGGAAAAAATATAAAATTAAAAAATGGTTCAAGTTGAGTTCGAATTTTTTATATTAAAATTTAAATTTAAGTTTGACTCATAATTTAAATAGGATGGATAATTTAACCCTGCCTTAACTTTCTTTATATAATCAAACTCCTTTATGATTAACTTAAATTAATTTAAAAAAAAATTCAATTAGAAATTGATTAAAAAATCAATATATTACCATTAAAAACCCAATATATTATGAGTTAAATGTTATAGTTGTCTCTTTACTTTTTTTCCTCATATAACGTAGATATATATATATTCAAAATTATTCGTCTTAAAAGGAACTAAATTTACATATATTTCTTCATTGAAAATATGTTTTTCCACCCACTAGTTATAGTGTTTTTCCTCGACAGGATATATGTTTTCCATTTAGTTGTAGCGAAACTCGATTTTCCTTTAAAAATTTTAAATTGTAATTGAGTTATTTAAGTTATTTGAATTTTTTGAATCAATTTAAATAAATAATTTGAGTTCAAGTCTAGTTAAATTTTAGAATTCGAATAACTTGAATAATTAAAATAATAGATTAGTGTAAATATTCTTTTCTTCCTCGTTAATCTTGAAGATGAGTAAATTGACTTTTGTCTTAACAAAAATTTAAAAAAATTCTAAAATTTTTTTTATGAAAAAGTTAAAATTTTTAGAAAATTCTAAGAAATAATTTTGTAGACATAAATAAGTAAATTAACGATTTAAGTTTATTATACTAAAACATTTTTTCCTATTATTTTGTTTTGAAAGAGTTCTCCAATATATTTAGTTTCAAATTTTAGTTATATTGTAACAAGACTTGAATTTGGCAAGTTTTATTTAACTCTAACAATTTCACTCGGTTTAATTTCACTTTATTATAATTTCATTTCATTTGTATCGATTAAAAATTATTTCAAATTAAGTTAAAATGATAAAATGTCACTCATCAATTTAATTAACTCGAAATTTTCTCACTCGATGCTCACTCCTATTTTTACTCACTTATTCTAAAAAAGTGTGCAATTTTACTCACTCCAAGATGAAAAATATTTTTAAACATATTATAAATAATAAATTAATATCTATATCTATTTTATATTAATAATAATAACAATAAAAGCTTGGTGTCACGTTAATTCGATGCCTATCAATTAAATTTTTTTCAAAAGCACTGAAATTAAGGTTATTATTGTAATCTAATTTCAAAAAAGTAATTTTAAAATTCACCTATTTTTTTGAGAAAAAAATTATCCACTACAAATAACTTGTTTACTCAAAAGAAAAACCCACTATATTTAGTAAATATTTTTTAGAATAATTTGTTAACTATTTTAGTTTATAAATATTTTTAAAATATAATTTCTAGAAAAACCCACAACATTTAGTAAATAGAAATTTTGGGGAATCGAGAAATTTTTGTATATTAATTTTCTGATTGTAAAATAAAAATATTTATTAAAAGATTATTATTTTTTCTTTTTTTTTTGGGTCAAATGGTGAATTCTTTTCACCCACGTAAAGCACACTAATGCTGAATAAACCGACTTTAAGCCATCACTTATTCCACTATTTAATTCAAAAAACCCCCTCTTCAAATCAATAACCGATAGCAAATTTCCAAATTCTTTTGTTTTCCTTTTTCTTTTTTTACTATTATTTTAACGGCGATGACGATGAAGATGACAATCGCTTACGTTTACTGCTCTCACTGTCTCCACTATTCCAAAGCAGCCATTGAAGCTAACTTCTTGTAAGCACTCTCTCAAATTCTTGATTTTCATAATAAATCTTCTAAAATTTCAATATATTTTTTCATTCTTTTCTATGAATTTAATATTTGATTTTATATATGGTGATGAATGTGCGATCGATCGGAGCGTAGTTCTTGTTCGAGTTGTGGAAAATTGGTAAGCGAGGTCAATGTGAAGGGAAATCCAGATTCGGTTGTAAAGAAGAAATCCAAATTTCCAAGGTTTAAAAGAACCAAAAAGAACTCCATGAAAATTAAAGGTGAGTTGCTTCTTGGATCAGATGAGGAAAAAGATTGAAGAAGAAAAACAACTCAGTTCTTTAGGTTATTAATTTTTTGGAGAATATTGGTTTGTTTTTTTTAATAATAATATTATTTTTGTTCTTTAAGTTATTATTATTATTATTAATTTTAAAAAATTAATATAAAATTAAACTTTGGTTTTTAAAATTATTTATATTAAAATTTTAATCTATATTATTTTAGATAAAAATTATATCAAATATGATTTTAAAAAATAATAAAAGCAATTGGTTTTTAAAATTATTTATATTAAAATTTTAATCTATATTATTTTAGATAAAAATTATATCAAATATGATTTTAAAAAATAATAAAAGCAATTAACATTTTCTACAATCCACTTATCTTATTGAAAATTTTGTATTAATTAAAAATTTAATATCATTATCAAACAAATTTAAAAATCTAAACAATGATTTTTTTCTTTATAGAAAAAACCATAACGTTTGTAAAGCATGAATATTGATAAATTGTATAAATAGACATATTTTTCGATGTTTATAAAGAAATAAATATTAAAATTATACATAAATTTTGATTAAATATACGTTAAAATTTTAATTTAATTTCATCAGTAATTGATAATATTTTATGTATAAATATTAAAATTATATAATTATATTAAATATAATATATACATATGAACTGTAATTCAAGTTATATGTATAACTATAACAAATCAAAATTTATATATCAAATTATACATTAGACTAAAACTTAATTATAAATTTAATAATTATCCCATTTTTAATTTAAATCTAATTATAATATTAAAATCCAAGGCCATACATTCAAAAATAAACATTTTGTGTATATATACACACATATATCAGATATTATGTCTTCACCTTTGAGTCTATGCCGCGTTTACTATGCCAGACTCTATTCCGATCACCGTTCACCGGATTCTTCTAGGCAACGACCAACATCAATCAATTCATCCACTCTTACTATTCATCTCGATACAACAGAAACTATCTTGTTCTTATATTTTGCTTGAATGTTTATTTTGATACTGAGTGTTTTTCTAATTGATATTTGAATTTTTCCTTGTTTTATACCAATATTTAAGTTTCTTTTTGTCCCAAAACTTAATCAAGTAGAAATTAGTCTAATATCATACAATAGCTCGATCCAAATCCAATTTAAACCCGACCGAGCCTAATCCATTAGCACCTATGGTCAATTTTTCATTAATATTTTTTTCAATGGATAATTATGTAATTTTGATATTGTCCTAATTTCTCTCTTTTCGTCTTTTTGGGTGGCCCAAGTCTTTGATCTTCATTATTTCTATTTCAGCATTATAAACAGTAGTATTTTGGGAGCCATGGTCACATGTAGTGCCAAAATTTAAGGCCAACATTTTCATGAGTGACCACCATATCAGATTTCATCAAATTCCATGATCTAAGTAAATGGTACATGTGGCAACAAATAGTGTTACTGCAAATTGGCTTTGGATCTTTTCGTTTTCCAGTCCGTAAGTATGGGATCTCCGTAGAATTGAGGTACTATCAATTAGCTTAAGTGATAATAACTTTCTTTATTAATGATTTATATGTACTTGGTCATGTATCTAGTTAAATCATGAGTTAAATCATGTGCAAATTCTTTAGTTTATTATAATTTTATTTAATCCAATAAATTCCGACTCAATCAGAGTTGATAGGAATCGATTTTTTTATTACGAAATTGAGTTTAGGATAGGTCAAAAAGGATATTTTTTAATAGTAATCAATTCGGGTTAAGTTCAGATTTAGAGAAGAACCCACCCTGCCTTGGTTAATTACAAAATTCACCTTTTATATAATATATTAATATTGGATTCTCATTTCCATTATTTGTGGAGCTCACCTTTGTGTTGTTATCCCATGAAAGCCTTTTTCCTTTTTTTTTCATTTCCATAATTTCTTCGTGTTGCATAATTTCATTTTCGGTGTTACTTTTCCTTTTTTTTAAGTTGGGGTCAGGCCATATGTGTCATACATCGGATGGAGACAAGCAAAAGTCTGACCCATCTTGTCCTGTTGTCATCCTTAAAGCTTCATCTATTCAAACACTTAAAAAATACTCCCATTCTGTAAATCCGAATAAAAGGATGACTAAGTAATTTATATATTGATTTGGTTAAAAGAAATGGTAAACATTATCTACCTAACAACAACGAGACTATAAACATGCGAGGTAAAAGTGTTCATAAAAGAGGTTTAGATCGGGTCTATATATGATATTAATATTATATATAAATACTTAAGTTCAGCTTAATTCAAAATATGAACATTAAATTTGCTTAAATTTATTAATATTTATAAATAGTTAACTCAAATTTATTTATATGTACATTTTTTTTATTAAATCTAGACATATTCAACAAATTTTTTGAGAAAGAACTTAACATTCTTTTATATACTAATATTTACATTATAGTATATAAAAAAACACAACATATTATGAACTTAAAAATCGAGACAGACTTGGGTTTTGAATATTGGAGCCTAAGTTTGATTTATATTTTAAACTGTTCTAATTTTTTTCTAAATTTATTTTTCAGATATAATATTTTTATCTAAATCCTTTCAAACTTTTTTTTCTAAATTTATTTTTCAGATATAATATTTTTATCTAAATTCTTTCAAACTTCAAATCAGAGGTGAATGAAATCCAACAGGGATGTGCAATATAAACAGTGTTTTCATACATACAAAATGTGCACTACTGTTTGATTGCAAAGCTTACTAATAAAGCATGTCTGCTTAAAAAATAACATAAAATTAATCAAATCCCTTAATCCAAAGGAAATTGTCATTTGTTTATTTACTTATTTCATTTTATAATATATTTATTGACTGAATTTTTTTAATTAAACATTATTAAAACGTTTTTAATTTGTGAAAAAAATTCAAAGAGAATAAAGAAAAACTATTTTACAGTCCAATGCATCTTATTCTATAAGTTGTAATGGCATCTCTTTTGATATCATCATCACTATGGATAATATCTATGTGTGAGTTTTCAAAAATAAAAGAGAGTATATATGTGTGTGTGTGTGTGAGTCATCATAATTCTTTTGATTTTTGATGCTCTATATCTTGGACTTTTTTTTGTTCATCTTTTTGGATGACAATGAGTGAAGCTTGAGACAACTGGTGGAGAGAATATGTAACAGCAAAGCTCTATTGGCCACTCTATAAAAATGGCTTCCATTGTGTAGATCATTAATTAAAACTCAAAAGTCTTAGCTAAATATCTTGTTTCATCGGAGTGACTATGGATGGTGGGGGTGAAGAAGTTTTCACTGACGGAGAAGGTCAAATGTTGCCGTATTCCGCTCGTAAACGTGATGGTTGGGCTACTTTCCCCTTCATTGCTGGTCTTTCTCTCTCTCTCCCTTTTCCTCACTTTTTTTTTTAAATTTTGGTTACGTTGCTGACCTCTTTATTTTTTATTTTTTCAAAAATGTGTTTCTGATGTGCAATAAAATATGAGTTTTTGATTATTTTTAAGTAGGTATTAGACACTTACTCGAGTTCGGCTAATGTAAGAAATGTATAATGAATTCTCAAAATTATACTTACCTTATTTAAACTCTTTTTTTTACTCTAAAATACCCATGTTTGAAACTTGTTTTTGACACGTATTCAATCATAAGTTTTAATTGTTTGCAAAAAACTGCGTCATGAATTCTCCGAACTATGCTTACTTTACTTACACTCTTCATTTTCTCTAAAATATTTGTGCTCAATATTTGTTTTTGATATGCATGCAAACGTGGGTTTTTGGTTAGTTTTTAGACATGTATACTCGTATCACACATTTATTTGAGTTCAGCTAAAGTAAGAGATGTGTCATGAATTCTCCGAATTATGTTCAAACTCTTCATTTTCTCTAAAATACCCATGCTCGATATTTGTTTTTGACATGCATGCAAATATGGGTTTTTGATTGTTTTTAGACATGTATACTCATATCACACACTTACTCGAGTTTGGCTAAAGTAAGAAGTGTCATGAATTATACGGACTATGCTTAATTTACTTAAACTCTTCATTTTCTCTAAAATACCCATGCTTGATATTTGTTTTTGACTCATACACAAACACGAGTTTTGATTATCATTAGACATGTACACTTGTATCAAACACTTGAGTTTGGCTAAAGTAAGAAGTGTGTCATGAATTCTCCGAATCATGCTTATTTTACCCAAACCCTTCATTTTCTCTAAAATACTCATATTTGAAACTTGTTATTATCAGACACATTCAAACATGGGTTTTGATTGTTTTTAGACATCTACTTGTATCGAATACTTACCCTAGTTCGGCACCTAAAAATGTGTCATGAATTTTCGGACTAACAAGCAAATGAAAAAAAAAACAGGGGCACTAATAGGATCAAGCATAGCAGCATCAGGATGGGCAAACAACTTGATTGTGTACATGATTGAAAAATTCCATGTGAGAAGCATTGATGCAACCCAAACATTCAACATTGTAGCTGCTTCTACTAGTTTACTTCCTATGGTTGCTGCAATCCTTGCCGATTCTTTCCTCGGTTGCTTTTCCATCGTCTGGATCTCGTCTCTTATCTCGATCCTGGTAACCATTTACTTTTATTTTCATTATGAAACGACCTCGAATTATGTACCTAGGTTCTAAATTGATTATGTTGAAGGGAGGTTAATTCTTTATGGAGAAGTATTCAAAGTGTCGTCCGTCTGGAGCCAAAGGAACCCCCAACGGATTGGTATTGTCCTTGGGTAAAGCTGGGGTTTTGTCTCTCGACTTTGTTAAGAGCCTAAGTGTCAAAGGAGGCAGGATTCAAAAGGTGGGAGCACCTTGTTGGATCACGCACTTGGTAGGATTTGAACCCTTGCTCCTTATAGAGCATCTAAGGGTCTAATCCGACAAGGTGTTCCTGCTCTATAAACCCTATCTTCGACTCTCGAACTCTTGACAAAGTGTCGTCCATTTGGTTAATGGAATCTTAACAGCTCAATATTGTCTCTAGGTTGAGCCAGAGTTTTATCTCCTGACTTCGTTAAGTGCCTGAGTGCCGAAAATGAGGTTCACAAAGCGGAAGCACCTTGTTGGATTAGGCCCTTAGATGCCATATACGGAGCATGAGTTCAAACCCTATCAAGCACTTGATTCAACAAGGTGCTCCTGCTATGTGAACCTTGCCTCTAGTACTCGCGCTCTTGACAAAGTCGGGAGACAAAATTCCAACTTGACCCGGTGATTATACCAACTCGTTAAGCGGTTCATTGGTCTCAGACGAACGACACTTCAAAGACTTCTTCAAAAGCAGTTAGTTTCCCCTCAACAAGTCCGAAACTTCAAAACGTTTTAATTGAACCTTTAAAGTATCAGCAATGTATGAATCACCATCAACCTAATCATTAATTCAAACATATTTAAAACATATGAATCAAATTGTAAACATATATGCACATGGACAACTTGAATCTGACATTTTTGAAAAGACAATGCTTAATAAAATTTAGAAGTACTATTTCTTTTCTTTAATTCGTTGAATCCAAGCTGCCCATATAATATTTACAATTTGATCTTATATTTTAAAGCCGAGACTAATTTGAGTACTCAATTAAAATGTTTTTAACATGGACCATAGTTAATATATTCGAATCTTGAAAAAAAAGCATTTGAGTATTGCTAAATTTCTTCTATCCTGGAATATTGGATGAAAAAGGAGTTAGCTAATGTTTGAGTAACTTTATTATTGTTCTTTACTGTTGGCATATTAGAGCTTTATCAATGTTGCCATTAAGAATGTCATGTTTGATGCCTATCCTAATATATTTCTTAATTATTCGGTTTATTCGATTCGATTTTTTTAACACTCGCTAAAAGTTTAAGAATATACCTAAATAGTTAATACCTTTTTTTTTTGAATCATACAATTTCTTCCGGAATAAGTTGTGTGAGCACAATCATTCCGATTCTTCATTTTTATTGAAAGTACTTATATTTAATATCTGTATACGATACATATTTATATATGAACATAAACCCTCCGAGTATTTAAAATTCTTGAAATAAAACTTTATAAAATACAAATCCTTCAAATATTAAAAAAAATGTGAATGTAATTCTTGTTTTAGTCCCTCTATTATGCTAAAATTTGAAATTTTATTTTATTTCTTTAATTTGATATAACTTGATCCCTCTACTACCCTAAAAAAGTGATGACTGAGAAATTTCTTTTAAAACTACCTTAAGTATTTGGTTTTCATATAAATTTATTATTTGCTAATCATGATTAGACTTGTCCATAATACGGGCTGAGTCACAACCCAGCTCAAAAAAATTCAAGCCTAGGACTGTTTTCGGCATGGCCCGCCAAAAAAACCCATTTCATTTTTAAAAGATATTAAAATATGTTTTTATATTAATTTTTCAGATATTTTCATAATTAAATTTAAATTTAAAAATATTTTTTTATTATTTAAATTTTATTCAGATTGGGCTAGTCATAAAAACCTTGTTTAATCCTGGCCCATGAACAAGCGGTTGACTGAATTTTTACATAGCCCTAACTATGTAATCGTAGTGACAAAAAATGATAAATTAATCCAATTAAGTGAATTCTATTAAATTTTGCGGTTAAACCAGGTAGTTGAAAATTAATATTCAATAATTTATATCTAACAAAGTAGCAAAAATCAACTATTTAAGTTTTATGTGTTAACAGAGAATTGAACTAAATTTTCGACTTCCATAATATACACAGATCAAATTATGATAAATTAATGGTAGTTAACTAGAACAACGTGTATTTATTTATGGATACGAGAATTGATTTACCACCGCATTTGTAGGGTATTATCCTCAGCTTTAACGGCTATGCTTGATCCCTTATGGCCTCAACCATGTCAACACGGATCAACATCGTGCCCGACACCATCAAAAGTTCAATTCTGTATACTTTACTCAGGCATAGCATTAGCTGCGGTAGGTGTGGCGGGCACACGTTTCACCATCGCAGCTATCGGAGCCAACCAATTCGACAATTCGAAGGATCAAAGGGTGTTCTTCAATTGGTTCACCATCAGTTTGTACACATCAATGGTGTTAGGTGCCACGGTGATTGTGTACATTGAGGAAAATGTGAGTTGGGTGTTCGGGTATTGGTTGTGTGTTGCGGTGAATGTCATCGGGTTAGTCGTTTTTTTATCAGGGAAACGTTATTATCGACACATAAAGCCTCAGGGAAGCCCATTTTTGAGCCTTGCACATGTTGTTGTTGCCACAATTGTTAAGAGAAAAGTGCCTCTTTCATCTAGAGCTGAAGATTATTACCATAAAGAAGATGGTCCTAAGGAGAAACCGGTTTCATTGCCTTCCAAAAGCTTCAGGTATTTGATCTATTTATTTCAAAATTTGATATTCTCGTGACTAGACTTGTTTAAGGATCATATTATTTATTATAGATTAAATGCTAATTCAGTTGGTACAGTTGTTGTTATAGCAACTTGGAAGTCATATGTTAGAAACCAAATCACCGGTCAGACCAGTTAGACTAGAAACCAGCCGGGGTATCAATCTAGATAGAGGCATTGAACAAATTGACCCATGAATTTGGTACTTATCAATTGAACCGAAATTTTAATATTTTATTATTATTAAATTTTTAATGATTTATAGATAGGTCGGCAAATCGGTGGCTTGACCGGTTTGACCACTAGCCGAGTTCTGAAAAGCTTGGTGAAACACATAATATCCTCCACTTTAAGGGTTTTGGAGAATTTTATGGGTAGTTTATGAATTATCTCAAAAGGAAAATCAAGTTATTCAAAGTCTGAAAGATCAACTCGATATTGGACAAAAATAATATGCTCGAAAAATAAGTTTGGACAAAAACTCGTCTAAAATATGAGGTGGGTTAAGACTCAAATACGCAAGGCTCGAACCTAGGCTATTTTTCAATTTTTTTAATGTTAGTTTACTTTTCTTTTTTGAACATTAATATGTTTTTTTTTTCATATGTTATGTATTTTATATTATATTAAAATTAAATATATATAATATTATAATGTAAATAAAACTCCCCAAGGGCAAAGCTATTTGCTCGAATGTTTGTCGAAGGTTGAGACAAAAATATTATGTCTGAAATTTTAATTTGGACAACAAAATAAACGTGTTTAAGATATATATTAAACTCTATCACCAATATTCGAAACCCATTTTGGACAATATTATATAAGTTGTTTACATGTAAATATTAAATAAAAAATATAATTTGAAAAATACATGAGCTGACTAAGGCTTCGTTTGGATGGGCGATTGACTGCGGTGCGGTGCGTTTAACTTACTTTTTGTCTCACGCTACAGTATCGCTACAGTATCTAATCTCACCGCCACCGTTATTTTTACACTAACCGCAGCTAAACGCACCGCCCATCCAAACTCACCCTAAAATAGGTATTTTAGTCTTTTACAATTAAAATTCATAATTCGTGTTTGGTCGACTTATGGTGTAAATACCATACATTGACTCGATCTATCGACATATTTACTCGTACTTTTATAATTTAGTCCTTTTTACGATATTAATGACATTAACCAATCAAGAAAATGCAGGTTTCTAAACCATGCTGCTGCAATGGAAGCCGAGGAGGACAGCAAGGTAAATTCATGGAGACTATGCTCCGTACAACAAGTTGAGGATTTTAAAAACCTGTTGCGAATTTTCCCATTACTGTCGAGTGGCGTATTAATGTGCACGACACTGCCGGTTATAAGCACCTTAACAATCCTCCAAACTCTAACGGTCAATCGCCATCTCGGACCAGATATGAAAGTCCCAGCAGGGTCAATGATAGTGTTCATATTAACCTCAACAGCTATCAACCTCACATTGATTGATTGGTTCCTTTTTCCGCTATGGAAGAAGATAACCTTAAGATCACCGATGCCCCTTCACCGGATTGGACTCGGTCACTTATTTAACATGACAGGTATGGCTGTTGCTTCCTTGGTGGAATCAAGAAGGCTAAAACTGGCTCAAACCCATAGTGTTTTGGACCATCCAGGGTCCGTTGTCCCTATGTTTGTCCTATGGTTAGTGCCCCAACTAGTCTTAGTTGGACTCGGTGAAGCATTTCATTATCCGGGACAAGTCACGTTGTATTACCAAGAATTTCCGCAGCCGTTGAGAAGCACCACGGCAGCAATGATTTCAGTTGTCGTTGGATTCGCCTACTATCTAAGCACCACCGTGATTGATTTGGTTCGAAGGGTCACAACGTGGTTGCCAGACGATATAAACAACGGGAGACTCGGGAATGTGTATTCGATGTTTGCAATGATGCAGATGTTGAACTTCTTTTATTTCCTGTTTTGTGCAAAGTGTTATAAGTATCATAGTGTGGAGAGAGGAAATAAAAACAGTGATGATGAGAGTTCTAAAAGCTGATGTTTAAACCCTGAACTTGGTTTTCGGTGGAATTCAAGAAGCATTTCGAATTTTCTAGGGAAACAAACAGTGAAAGGAGGGAATGATGATTTGTGGAAGAAAATTCAATTAGAAAATGGTGTAATGATAACCATATCCAAATATACAGAAAGCATATTGTTTACAAAGTTAGTCGAACTTGAATGTGAGTGTCGTACTGACATTTATTATCTCTACAACTACGCACAACCTAGAATATGGACAAGACTGAAGAAAAATGAATGTACACCCTTAGATATATGTGCAACACACTCACCCGAGTCTGAATAACATAGTGATATATAATATAACTAACGAAGTAACGGGATATTTTAACACGGTATATCTAAGAAACACTGAAACATTCACTTGTTTCCAAGTTGGGGAACTTACTTTTGGTTTTCTTCGTGCTCCATGCCAACCAATAACCGAGATGATCTGCCAAACACCAAGACTTCATGAATAAATCTTGATAGAAAGATGATCCTTGTATGACAATGTCACGAATCCAATCAATGCGCTCAGTTTCAACTTTTGTGAAGCCTCGTATGACTGAAAATTCTCATCTGACAGTGGAGAATTGTTTGTAGATCGTGCACTATCAAGATGGAAGAAATAATATTTGGAATACCTGTAAGTATTCATTCTGTATGCAAACACTAGTTTCCGAGCTGACTCTGTTCTGGGAGTGAAAAATTGTTCACCGCTGTTAGCTCCCTTACAAGAGATCATCCAAGAGTTTTGATACTATCGGAACTTTTTACAATAAATAAAACCGGAAGAACTTGAAATTTCCATACTTTCAAACTTACAAGACATTAGCTGATCTAGCAATCTCCGAAGTTCTCACCAGGATACTCTTCCGAAAATGTGATGTCATTTGCGAGCCCTGAAATATAATCTTCATCCCCATCTTCTTCATCACTTTCGAGATCAGATCTACTATACCTTCTTTCAACATATCCAAACATCTGCCGCCTCTGTAGGCGGACAACATGCATTATAACATCGGGGGCAAGTGTTGCCGGGGACTGGTCTTCTCTATTCTGTCTATTAGATTCCGTAATCTGTTCGTAGAGAATATAAGTACAAGTAAATACACATTCATAAATCTTCTTAGGATAAACTACACTAGTAGTCACCCAACTATTAGTAAATTTCTTTTTTCATCACCCAACTATGAAAAGTTACAAAATGGTCACTCAACTATTCAATTTTTTTTTTTGGTTACCTAACTATCTTGGATTTTTAGGTGTTCCCATTTTTACAGTAGCCAACTAGTGACCAAAAAAGACAAAATTGAATAGTTGGATAACAATTTTGTAACTTTTCATAGTTGAGTGACTAAAAAACAAATTCACTAATAGTTGGATGACTACTAGTGTAGTTTACCCATCATCTTATTAACACTACTGGATGCGAGATGATACCTTCTTCAAGTTTTTAGGAAGTGCAGGAGCATCACCAGCCATAGGAGCCCAAAGCTTTACATCTTTATCAAATCCACATGTAGCTAAAAATGGCATGCACAGATGAGGCTCAAGATGATTTACTATACGCCGATCACCTACCATTACTCGAACAAGCTTAGCATCCTTCTTCCTCCAAATAAATATATGCCCACAATCAGAACCACTCATCACATATTCATCTTTGGGGCCAAAAAAACTCACTCCTTTGACGGTTCGTGAGTTTCTATGACCCGCATAAACTTGCGGCTCCTCATTGCTCAGCTGAGTTTCAGACTCAAGAGATAGCGGAGAAGGTCCGAGCCCCATGTTCTTTTGGAATAAATAAATCAGCTCATCGTTGTAAGAAATAAGAAGTTCACTTGCTTTAGAATAAGCTAATCCTGTAATATGAACATGGTTAGAGTGAAGCAGATGGCGAGGGCAAAATAAGTTCACGGGTTCATCCGAAACATTAGATCCATCCGACCGATATCTTCTGATATCATAGACGCGTGCATATTCATCGGAACCTCCAATAGCAAAGTAATTCAGATTCCTTGGATCAATTATAATGGCATTTAACCTTATGTTTAAAGGCGGACTATTAGTTTCTTTGAATGAGAAGCAATGGAAAAGCTTCGAAGCCGAACCACATCGCAGATCATACTGCAACACACAAAAGAGTAAAGAATAAACAAAACCAAAAAATGATTGAAGCTAAATTAAAGTTGCACTTTCCATTAAATTAACTAACATGTTGAACTAAGCCGTCTTCACCACAACTAAAGAATATGTGTGGACTTCCTGGCTCGACAGCAAGGCTGTGTACACGACCTTGGTGCTTTCCCAACCTTCTTGTCTTAACTTGACCATTCTCCAAAATCTCTCCAAGCCTCACCTGATATAAAAAGAAAACCCTTTAGAAGGTCAGAAGTAAGAAATTATGTCTCATTAGTAGATTCTTTAGTTATGTTTCAAGAAATTTCTTTGAATGAGCAAAAATAACCTATTAGTAGCATCTATATTGCTTCGACTCTTCATTTTTTTTTTGAGGTACACATGTTCATCCTGTTAGATACATTTTTGTGTAATGGTTATGGGGATATGATACTTAAAGTCCCTCCAAATACACTAAGAACTTAAAAAAATTAGAGCATCATGCTAATAACGAGGAGATATTAGTTTATCCTCTTTAGGGGCCATGAGCAGCACACCCTCAAGTGGCGCCATCCTAGCACACATGACCTCTATATCCTAAACAACATGGGTTCAAGTCTCCCAATCGCTATGCTCCTTAACTATCATGGTTCCAACAAAACCTTGAAGGCACACCACTCAATCAAATCCAAAGAGAAGAATACATTCGGGCCATCAGCACAAAGCTCTAACAATACCAATATCAAACACATTCCCCAATAATTTATGATTCATCTCTGACCGCTCCTAAAGCACTTTTCTGGCTTCGTCCCTAGGACACTCGTATCCAAATCCGACTAACATAGACAAGCATCAAAGCAAAGGATAAACAAAAAGCATAGAACATTCATTTACCTGACCATCAGCAGAAGAAGTGATTATTCTCTTATCATCAGTTAAAGGCATAATTCTAGCTTGAAATATATTGTCTAAGTGACCAGAAGCATAACAAAGTGTTTTGGTTTTAGTTGCCCAATTCCATAACATAACATGCTTATCATCAGAACCTGAAACCAAGATATCACCATTAAAGTTGAATTCCACAGTGTTTACACATCCTTCATGGCCATTTAGTTTCCCATAAAGATCGATTTTTTCTACTATAACCTGTACCCAAAAAAACACACGGAAAAAATAATTAAAAATTAAAACCATATCAAATGCAGAATAGAAATTAACTGAATCTTAAATACCCAGATTTTCTAAGAACAAGAATTGAACATTAGATAGATGACTTATTGTTGATAATTTCATTTGATGGTGTGATCAAAGTGGGGGACTAAAAGAAAGAGCAAAGAATAAAAGTATAGAACCTGTGAAGAAGAGAAATGGCGAGAAAAAGTTTGTGGGGAAGAAATTCTCATTTCACGGTTGATGATTTCTGGGAAAAAACCATGTTTGATTCTCTTGAAATTTGTCGTCTCCATTGTTTCAATTTTTCGGAACGGAATTTTCTTTTTTACAGTTCAGTTCTTGTTCTTTGCTTGGTGACTTATGCTTTGTGCATAGGGTGTAAGTAACACGTGTTTTTCGCAAGCTATTCGAGGTAAAATTACAATGAGACCCCTGTATTAAAAATTAGATTACATTTTATCCCTTTTACTTTAAAAAATATCAAATTAATCACTATTTATTAAATCAAGGAGCAAATTAATCCTGTCTGTTAAAATTTCATAAGCTTCCGTGCCTAATGGAATAACCAAGCAATGACACTGAAATGTGTACCACATGTTGATATATAGGGACTACTTTTTAACTATAGAAATAGATAAAATTCTTAAAAAAAAATTCATATGAGACTATAATTTATCAGTTTACTCCTTAGTCTATGGTACATAAATTAATTTACATATTTTTTAATAGAGAGGACAAAATAAAATTTAACTCCAAGAACAATGATCTTTATAATACTTTTACCAAAAAATTCAAATGAGATTACAAATTTGGAAATTAAAATTATGGATGAGTTAACTTCAAATACCATAGTTCTCAATTCAAACCCCTTACTTACAAGCTTAACTATTTTAATATATTTTACATTATGAAATTATATTTTTTACTCAACTTAATTACCAATAAACTTAATCGAATTCTAGTGTCAACTTAAATACAAAAATTAATAATAAAAAAATTAATTAAGCTCAAACTCGGAATAGTAAAATTATAATTTAAGCCGAATTTCAACTTAAAATTTGAAGTCAAAGTAAAATTCGAATATCATGTGCACCCGCGTGTACAAAGCGTGAGAATGCGTTGCAGTTCCATGCTAAACAAAGTGAAAACTCGTAACCTATAAGGTTGTTAGATATTCCTGATTTCAGATTTTTAGTTTTTGAGAAATTAATAATTATCCATTTTATTAAAATTTTTAAAATCTATAAACAAAATTAATCATTAATCATTATATGGTAGATCAAAGAACAAACCAATACTTTTTATTAAAAATTTCATCCAAAGTTGATATCACTAATGAAATAACCACAAAGACAGATTTTTAATAGTAAAAATCAGTTTACTCTTTGATTTAATATAAGAAGACTAATTTACCTATTTTTTAAATAAATAAAACATAAAATAACTCCGTAATACCTTTTACAATCACATTAGAGTGAACAGATAATATTATTAAAAAGATAAATTAACGCATGAAGATCACTTGTCCACCACAATGATAATAGCAAGCAAGATGGAGCTATTTCTTGGAATTCTATGTTATAATAAGAATAATAAGACTGTGATTCTATCATATTACATTACCATACATTACATTACCTGCAAAATCACCCACTATTTTTGTCAGTGTAATAAAATTCTTTTATAAGTCTACCCTTTACTCGCCCCTCAACCCATTTTCCCCAATTGAAGAAATAAAGAACAAAGAATTGAAATCCACAGCTCTTTTTTACAACTCAGTCTATTTTATCGGGACTCTTCGTTTTCTCTAAAATATTTATAACCGTAGATATAAAAATAGAACATATTCGTACCTTCAAATCCCGATAACGTTGAATAACACCCTTTCTCCCAATCTGACTATTTGCAAAATCTTTTATACCAAGACCAGAAAATTAAGAAAAGAAAAAGAAAAAAAAAGTGCTGGGATTTCAAAGTCCTATGTCAAATTTGTGTAAAAGCACAAAAAAGATGGGATGAGAAAGCAAACCCTGGCCCGCCAAAATGTGATAATCAGGACGATATATCCATTTTTTGTGTACGACTCTTATTCTCTTGCATCCGAAAAGTCAATAGGCAAGGATTATGGTTTTAACTAATCATCGTCATCTGTTATCAAGGCAAATGAGAAAGGTTTGAACTTGTACCCATCACCGTGGTAGAATTTGTTTTGGAATTCCACCCAGTGAAGACGTAAAGCGTGAAGGAAAGCACTGAGGGTCTCCATCATGAGTAGTATGAAAGCAGTTGCGAAAGCAAACACGGCTAGCCCTATTAACCGAATGATGATGTTGTCGTACCTGTAATAATCATTCCTCATGGAGTCATTACCATTTACCATAGAACGGTTAAACAGATTAAGAGAGTAATGCAAGCTTAAACAGATAAAATGATGAAAACATGGCACATAATTGCACGCGCTCTAGTTTCAATGTCATAAATTAATATTGTGCCTATAACATTAACAACTTAGCAAGGCTCCAACTACAGAATCTACTTCGACATGTTATCCAATGAAGTTATTCAACTAGGACTCAAAAATCATAAGCGTCGTGATATGTTTTAGCTGGTTTGATTAAGTAGTAACCGGCAAAGGCCTGAAATTTGTTACATCACGCAAGAAACAAATAGTTCTTTTTTTATGCCCAGTACAGTGGTTTAGTTTTATTGCCATTCATCCAACATTTCACTATAGATATAAACCGTAACCTAGGAAGAGAACATGAATAGATGGGATGATGTTGAAATATGCACAAAACTAGCATTCACCATGCAGAGCATTAAAAGAACTCACCCCCAAGCGAGTAGTAGGACTTTCTCATAGAAAACGGTTGATAATTCTGAGTGTGCCAAGCTATAATGGCATTAAAAGCAGACATTAGCTAAACATTTATTTAAGAGAGTGCAAAAGATTGAAACTGAGAAAACAATAGATCCCACCTCAAAGCCCAAAGTCGAAGATATGATGCTGTGTTCGAGACAGCACCTAGAACAAACTCGATGGAGTGTATCATTTGGTGCACAAAAACCTCACTAAAGTTGAACTCCTCATGATGGTCCCGAGCAGAATCGGGTTCCACATCAAGATCAAACTCAGAGGAACCAAGCAAGCCATAGTTGCGACCTTGAAATCTCTAAAGCACATTGCACAAAAAGTTCAAAAAATCAACAAGACATTCATCTAAATTGATCCAAGCCCAATCTAAACAATAGAAGTAGCAATAAGAAAGCAAGACCAAAGAAAGGTCGACAACATAGCACCTCAGAATGAAGCTTCTTCAAAATAAAAGGTTTAGGAAAAAGCATCCATGGAACCGCAACTAATGCCAAAAGCAGCAATACAATCTGCACAAGTTAAGCAACAATAGACTGCTGAGAAAGACTTGAAATACAATAACACGGTAAATAACAGTATGCATCAATAACCAGAAGAGAGAAAATCACACCTGAAGTGGTCTCTGGCCCCAAAACAACTCGTTTTCACCAAGATCATCAGTGGGACTCAAAAACATATAGATCATCACATGATAAAGGTCTGCTTGAGAACCAGTGCACCACTTAATTATAATGAGCAATGAAAGATACCCAAAAAGGGAGTTGAGGAATATCATCTGTGGCACAAACTGATACCTAACATCAAGATGAAAAGTAAGTTTCAGTTTCATCCCCTAATGAAAGCAAGTTAAGAACAGGGCATAAGTCGAAGGATAAAAAGGGAAAAACCACACACCTAATATCCAGGGAGCTGCGGAAAAAACGAGCATTGAAATAACTTAATACAATTCCTAGGTTCATCTGTGCCACACCTAGCAAAATTGACATCTTCATTTTAAGAGAGTTCAGAAAAGGCAACTCTGAACGACTTCCGCGCCAGCTTGGATCCACACCAAATGGGTATGGATCACGAAATTTAATCAAACCAGCTGACTTTGCATCACTGAGCAAAACAACCATAATAACAGTGGAATAGGAAAATTAGTTGAAGATATGAGAATTTGTTAGTCTGCCCAAGTATTGCAAATCCGAACCTCTTAACATTCACTCAAAACCAAAGCTGTAAGCTAGTACATCAGAACTAGGCTATTCACCCTTTTTTTACGTGCTAAAGTTCCAACTAAACTATATGCGTATAAAGGAGAAACACTGAGGACAGTTGACCAATGCCTTAAAAATATGCAATAAGCCTATTTGTTCTATAAGTGCGTAAAAATAAACCTATATCTAAAAGAAGATCTACAGAGGTTGATTCAATGGTGCAATACAATTTATATAATAGTCAAACTCTATATCAAGTTCTACAGTAGTGCAAAGATGGTTGCGAATATTATATAAATATTCTTACAAAAAAGAAAGAAATATAAAGCAACTGAGAAATCAAAACCAAGGAATTATTACATCCTCAATAGTGGATATTAAAATTAAAATTGCTTCTGAGACATTGTAGGACAGAGGATGACATCAGATGGAAACATAACATATTCCATCTTTCTTGTAAAAACTGGTTAGTGAAATTATTTAGATATCTAAAATTAATAATACAAACCTGCAGGTAACATCTCGGCATTTGTAAGCAGAACCACCAAATATGTGAAAGGGAACAGAGAAGAACTCGTTGTAAATCAACCCACAATAAATTGAAAAAAGTGACATTAAAAGGAGTACATATCGCCCCCCAAATAGCATTTCCATAAAACTTCCAAGCTTCTGTAAGGTATCAAATGTGCAAATTTGATTAAAATAATTACAAGCTATGAATAAATTTACATGCAGATCAACAGAAGAATAAGCAAGAAAGCATGCACAATTATCACAACATCAGGTCCATCTCAAATTATGTGTGAGTGCATCAATCCCATTCCCATCTCATTTCTAACTTTGAATCAGATGATTTTCTCTTTCAATAAAAGAAAAATGAAATCTTATTGTCTTCAGTTCACCTAAGAACACAGATACAACAAGACCCTTGTTATAGCAGTTTGATCATTAGACAAACATTAATGAGGGGAAAATGAAATGCTATGAAATCAGTCATACCAAAATATAGCAAAAACGTCAGAAATGTAGAAATCCATTTAGAACCTATTCATAAACTTGTATTTCAGATTTTTAATCAGACCACTTTCTGCAGTATGTTATCAATGGGTCAACCCAATGGTTCAAACCATCATTGAAGTAGGAATTAATAATTAACTGAAATAAAATGCAGCCTCATTCAGTGTTAAACCCTGCTTAACAGTCCCAATAAGAAATCATACCCATTAAAAACAATATTCTATCCAATATTCCTATTATAACAATAACAGTTTCTCTATCGTGCAAATATAGGTTTGCTTGTTAGTTTCTACTCTATACAGATATGTTTGCAGACATGCCTGAGTGCTGAGCCTGCCTTCTCGAGCTATAAGGACCAATGCTCCCAATAACAAGCATATTCCATGACCCCAATCACCAAACATCACCGCAAAAAGAAAAGGAAAAGTAACAACAGTGTAAACTGCAGGATTTGCCTCCTGATATCTTGCAACACTGCAAATAGTTCTAATGTCAGAATTCTGATACGTTATATAGGTAGCAAGTAAATATGTCACAAATAAACATATACAATAGCTTATCTTGAAGTCACTATGACTCACTGAATCATTCAATATATTAAGAATGCATAAACTAGCGGTTATAATATGGAGGAGATACTTCAACTTTGACATACTAGAGTGTCATTATGTAAATGTTCTAACAACTAGATAGACTGCAAGGAAGAAATCATGTTGGCCGCAGAAAGGAAGGTGTTGGCCCCCACTAGCATGTTATATTTACCATCTAAAACACAGAACATCCATATCCACGAAAGCATGTACTAAGGTATAGATTAATACAACAATATTCTTAACACTGGACAACCGTACTATTTAAAGTGAGTAGTTTATACATTTTTCTCTATAATATCAACAGAAAGCATGTCAGCCATAAGTTAAAGCAACAGACCATCATGCTAGAACTCACCCATATGCATCAACAATCTCTTGATATGCATTTGTGAAATGGTTTGTTCTGAAATATGTAGGAGGTGATTCCACAGCATCCATCACATGAAAAATTATACCTACTTGTGAACTGCTGTCAAATGTTGCCCGTTGCAATGCTTCTTGAATCTGTTGGGAAAAACCTACTTCCTCAATTCTAAGGCAACAAAGTTCTAACAGAAGATAAAGAGGGCAGAGTAAAAACATAGAACGTAGATTGATGATGCATAATGAGATACCTGGGCTTTTGCAAATATAGGGCACCATCCCTCCCCAACAAGACATTTCTTAGTAACATCAAAATTCAACATATTCAATGTATCATATACAGCTTTTTCCCTTCGTACCTGGTTTTAAAAAAATTAAAAATTACAAGGGTCCTAGCTGATAATATCATAGCAACAAATATATGGGATTTTATATGCTAATTTAGATATTTTGCACATTATTATTTTAGATATTTTGTGCATTGCGATATTCATTGCTCCAGCAAAAGACAACAGGTAAGACAAGGCACATTCACTAAAACACATCTTACCATACTCGTCCATTGTGTTAGATGGTATCCAATTGAGGTCAGAGCTTTATTTCGATGGCGAATACCAGCATCCAATGTGGTCTCCAATTCAGAAAGATGTGATGAGACCTATGAACAAAAACCCAAACATTCAACTAGAAGAATACAGATTTCCATTGGAACTCCAACTATTAACAACCATACGAGGCATACATATAGACAAGTGAAGTTTGGATCAGCTCTTGAATATTCCAGAATAAAAAAAAATGAAAAAATCAAAGCTGTTAGGTGATCTCCTCAAAGAATCAAGGCACAGCATTTTAGGCCAGGTTATGAAGATCATATGAAGGTTAACATATTTGTACATTAAATTCAAAATATGATTTGATTAGTATAACGGACACAAGAAAATAATAATAATTAACCTCCATGACCCAGCACTTACTTCTCTAGTTATTTGCCTTTGTTTACTAATGCCATCAGGGACAGGATAGCAATTAGCACCAAATGCTTCACAAATTTTCAAAATCTTTGTCCTTGCCTGTTCCCCAGAGAAATGAACCACAAATACTGTTTTCTCAACCTGCAAAGACAAATAGAAAAAAAATAATTGTAAAGCTTCTTTCTTTCAACACTGCAACAGTCTAGCCATCAAAAAGCAATACCATGACATCTTTGGATGTAGACAAACCAGAGACAGAATGTATCAAACAACAGTAAAAGCTTCCAAATTAAAAGATAGCAGAAGAATTAGCAACATAATCTATGGTGATGAGAGGGAAAATAAACCATTTCAGCAGACAGAGGATCCATAATTTCTTCACCAGCCGGTGCCTGATTAAAAAGCATATTGCCTCTGGTAGCACGAAATAGCATCCTCTCAAATCTAAGAGCCTTGGACTTGCAAATAATCCCACTGATGAATCTCAAACCAGATTGGTCTGCAGGCCTCGTTTCCTGTACAGTGAATAAGCATATACTAGATGAAACTGGAGTAATCGGTTTGCAAAAAGTAATTAAATAACAGGATCAGCAAATACCTGTTCAAGTAATGATGCTGTCTCAACATAATCATCATTTGAGTATATATTCTCACTTAGTTCCCTTTCCTCAGAAACTGCATGGTTACTACTTGGCAAAAGAAAACCACATGCCTGGAATTTGAGCAAAATGAATGAGAAGGCATCCAGTATTCAACATAAAGACTTTGGTTATAGGTTTCTTTTCAAAAGCGTAGCATTCAAAAAGGAAATAGAAAAAAGTTTACATGGATTTGATGAGTTCACATATCTTTACCACAGACAAAAATATTCACTTCATATTGGTACTTGCCCTGTGATCTTATGATGTTCCTTTCAATTTTTTCGCCTTTTGTTTTGCCTAGTAATTTCCTATCATGTTTGAATGAAGCAGGACCATTAAAAAGCTTAACTAATTCTTAAAAATGGCTTTGCAGAAATCAACCAACCAGAGGAATAACTGAATATTAGAAAGCATTTAGGGGAGGGAGGAAAAAAAAGTAAAACCCTAACATGACTTTGAGCAGTGAAGATGAGAAAGAAATCGATAAACAAATGCAAGAACTGGTCCCTAACACATTAATATGTATAATAACTGAAGAAATGAACCAAGAAATTCACCTTTTGCAAAACCAACTTGAACTCAAGGAGCTCATTGTATGTAACTCGAAGTTTCTCGCTGTTGGAGTTCATTTCAATCAGTTCATGCTCATGCTCAGCAAGTTGTATCTGGAATTGTAACAAACACAAAATACAATACACACTTTATTCCAGAAAAGACCACCATATCTTACATTAACTATTATGGCATGCAATAAAGTATAACTTTCTGTAACTGGAACATCAAAAGGGAATATGCAAGTCAAAGGGGGAATGAACGATTATTTGGTGGGAGTAGAGCAAATGTACCTCTAATTCCTCCAATTCTAGATCTGGTTCCACAACAGGGTGTACTGAAGATAGTAGACCAGCTTTACTAATTTGATCTTTGAAAAAGCGTAGCTTCCTTGACATTTCTCCACAACGCTTCACCTGTTAAGACCTCTCAACAATTAAAACTACAACAGATTATAATCAATAATCACTCAGTTTGATTCACTCAAAGACACACTGTAGATACGATTAAGTACACAAGGAAAGGATACATATAAAAAATCAGCAGATTTTCTCATTTCAACTGACCTTACACCATTATTAAATAATACTATATATTTTCTCATTAAAATAAATATTTAACAATTGAGAACTAAGCCTAAACATATAGCACAAAATTAAAACTCTGGCTTTGGTCCATACCTGATTAACAAATGTTCGTTGGAAAGGACTTCTCTCAGAGTTTAGCTGCCACAGTAGAGGAAAAGTATTATAACCATTAGCATATTCAATCGATGGTTACAAAAGCAATTTCATTGAATTAGTTAGCAATCAGCAACTAGCCATATGGTTATGATACCAAACACCCTTTTCACCAGAATAAGGAGAGATGACATGGTAAACAGCCTTAAGACCTTCTAAAGCATCCCCCCCCCCAAATATATATACATACATATATAGTCACTGGATTGACAACAATTCTACTAGTAGGACTTCTATTTAGGTGGATCAAGATCCCACCTCTACAAAATCCTCCATCCTAAATTATATAATAAAAACAGAATCTTTAACAATTAATAGTCATTATCATCAGTACAACCAACAAAGCCCCAAAAAAGCTTTACCCAAATGCATAGTGAAACAAAAATAACTTGAATCAAAAAGTTGATAGAAAGTCACTTTAAATCCCTGATCATACTTGCAGCACATACTGTGGCTAAATTTAGTATACTTCACCAACTAAAAAACAGAGAGTCCATCCTTCAATACTTTAGCATGAAATTGCTCCTCTCGATAATTCAAGCAATCCTATAACACCTGGAAACTTAGGACTCATACTAATACACGCACCAAAAGCTTAATCTATGTTCTATTCCCAAATAGAGCAAAGCTTATTGAAATATTAAATTTCACATTATAGGCAAAACTTAAAGCTAGGTCTAAAGTTACAAAATTATTACCTACAAAAGCATGAAGTAAAACTTTCTCCAATAAGCTCAAAGCCGAGCCCTAAATAAGCTCAAATTCCAAAATCTCTCAAAACAAACCAGAAACCACCTTGTTATTAAGCGAAACAGAAACTCCTTCCTAAGAAATTCAATACAAGTATAACTTCCTTGCTCTGAATCTAAAGCCTCTTTTATTGTATCTTAACAAGATCCAGCAATTCAAATACATCTCAAATCAAACAGGGGACTGATACAGAAAATTAATTCAGCCAAGATCTCACGCTCTCATAAAATTCAAACACCGGAACAACACCTAATCATTTATCATATTCGCATTGACTCCACCAAAATTTCAAATGCAGGAAAACAATAACAGCTAAAAAAAATATAATAACAAGCTCTCTGCTTTCAGCTGAACGTAAATTCAACTACTTAAAAAAAGCGAAATCTCATTTCCTATTAATACCAAAGAAAAAAAAACAAATCCGAAATTCTCCTAATCAATAATTATTCAAAAAACGATTAAAACTAAAGCAGCGCAAACAAAAAGAATCGGATCTGAGCATATAGAAACGTACATCACGAAACTGGAGAAGACCGAGTTCACCGAGATAAGAAATGGCTCGGTGAGCAGACTCGACGGGAATAATGAGTTGAACGAGCGTCATTTTCTCCGACCGCATCAGATCCATCGGCGGCAAGTTATCTATGAGCTTTTCTATTCTTTCCATTTTTTTTTCTCTCTCTCTCTCTCTTTTCCTCGAGAATCAAACAGAAATAAATGACGTTTGGATCTAAGTTTCTGGATCTGAGACGGTTTTTATTTTTTTTTCAATTTTTTTTCTTTTTTACGGGAGACTGAGAAACTTTGCCTTCGGTTTCCCCATTGCAACTGTCATCAAAAATTTGTAAATTTCAGAATAAATTCGCTTTCCTTTTTCAAAGTGGAATTTGAGAAAAGAAAAAAAAAATACTGAAAATAACCTTTTATTTTCAATTTATTTGGTTATTTCGTTTTCGCGTAATTTCAAAATGAGCCCCTAAACTATAACATTTTTTCCACTTAGGTAAGAATGGCAAAAAAAAAAAACATCGACCCAACGGGTTTCAACATCGGATCAGGTTTTTTTATTTTCGAATTTTGGTTTCTAGATGTGGCAGGGCAAGGCAAATTTAATTCTTCAACTAGTCAGGTGGGTCGAAATTAAATTTTTAAAAAACTCGTCCAACCCTGCCATTGGATAAAATTTATATTAATATTTGTTTTAATATAATTATATTTAGAAAATAATTAATAGGATCACTAAAAAGTAATAAAGACATTAAACTATTAGTATTATTTTGATAAAAATTTTGTGGCATATTGGGTTGGGTTGGAATCAAAGTCGATATAGTTTTGATTTTACTCGACAAATAAATTAATATTTAATTTTAGATGAGGTCAGGGTCAGATTATGTTAAGGTATACTGGGTTGGGGTTAGGGCAGGCAAAAATACACATTGCCTCACCCTGTTGCTATCTTTGTTAGGGGTAAACGGTCGATTGAATTGAGTGAGAAAATTTCGAGTTAATCGAATTGACAAGTCCTATTTTATCATCCTAACTCAATTCAAAAAAAATTCGAATCGAGTCGAGACGAGTCAAATTGAATCGAGTGAAATTGTTTGAGTTAAATTAAAAAAATTAAATATCTCAAATCAAAATCTTATTACGATATAACTAATTTCATATTAGAACACATAAATTTGAAACCATATATATTTAAAAAAAATTCCAAAGCAAAATAATAATAATAATAATAAATACTTTAGTATGATAAACTTAAATCATTAATTAATTTATTTAGGTCTCAAAATTATTATTCTAAAATTTTTTATTTTTTTAACTTTCTTTATATATTTTTTGTAATTTTCTAAAAAATATAAATTTTGAAATTTTTATAAATATTTTGAATTTTTTTGTAATTTTTATTGAGAGAGAGATCAATTTGTTCATTCTCAAACTTAACAGGGACCAAAAGGGTATTTACATCAATCTATTATTCGAATTGTAAAATTCAACTTGATTTAAACTCGAAACTCAAATTACTTATTCGAGTTGACTCGAATAATTCAAATAACTCGATTCGATTAACTCAAAATTTGATTTTTATTTTATTTTTTTGAATCGAATCGAATTTTACTTACCTCTAATCTCTCAATTAGGTAACTAAAGTTTTTTTTATCGAAAAAAGATATTTAAATTATCAATTTTATCTTATTTTACCTCACATGTACAAAACATTTAGTAAGATTGTAATAACTTAACACGTCATGTCGCAAGTTCTTATTTGTTGGTACTGTATTTTGGGTAAAACGAGATGAAATTAATAGTGTAGGTACCAATGTTGATAAAAAAATTAGGTACTTAAGTGAGCAAATTTATATAGCTTGAGGACCCATTTTGAATTTAATCCCTTAGTTTTTTTTTTTTGGCCAAAGTTTTTTATTAGTTTAAGTGGAAAGTAACGTCAAAGTCCACTCAAGAAATTTGGTGGGCTGGGCCCAATATTGTTTGGGTTTGGATCTTAAACTTAGATGGATTGCAACAAAAGAAATTTTTTTAATATGATTTTTACATAATCTGGTTTTGCTTGATTGGAAATTAATTTATGAATGAAAAATGGCGTAATGTCAAACTTAGACCTTAATATTTATAAATTTTTTCATTGTGATCCTTTTTAGCTAAATTTCGTCACTAATCATTCAAAAAAGAGGTAAATATTTTATTAATAGAAATACCAATAAAAACATTAATTTTTTAATAATGCTGCATAGACAGTTCTTGTGTACTTCATGCTAATTCGACACTATTTGTCTTCAATGTCATGTTAACAAATAATTTAAAAAATTATAAAATATTCATAAAACAAAAAATTCAAAATTATAAAAAACATAAATTTAAAAAAAAAGCATGAAGTACTTGTGGGTTGTCGTGCAGGCTACCGTGTTTAAAATTTTAATGTTTTACTCAATATTTCAATTTAAAAATTAGCAATTTAACTCTTTTTGAGATATTGATAACCAAATTTGACTATTTTCAAGAGGTTGATGGTCAAATTTAGCTAAAAACAAAGAATGAGGGTCAAATTGACAAAAGATGTAAACATTGAGAGTTAAATTTAATATTATGTCCTGAAAAATAAAGGGCTAATTTCACTAAACTTCTTAAACTATCACTCTAATTTTAAATTGACCCTTAAACTTCAAAGCTTTCTAATTGAGTCCTTATAATATCATCATTGTATCAATTATGTCATTTTATTGCTCTAGATGTCATTTTGGGCGTTAAATGCCATACATGGAGTGTTTTATAATATGTGGATCAAATTGTAAATACAAGTGTATTGCATGGTCAACTTTGATTTGACATATTAAAAAAATTCAATGTCAATAAAAATTAGCAGTGTTATTTATTTTCTCAACAAACAAAATCGTGCAAAACTAAGAAGTTTGCACATGATTGAACTCGATTCCATTACCTATAGCATATATGTCCCAAATGTCTCAAAACGATCCGATAAATTACCTTTATGCCATAGGTCAGGGGCGGAGGGAGGAGGCAGCCTGGCAGGTAGTGGCCTCCGCCCCCCCCCCCAAAAAAAAATTCACTATATAATCCATTTAATTTTTACAAAATCACAAAATAGTATAGTGATAAAATTTCACTTTGCTCCTCACAATTTTTTATTCGCTCTTAGAACAATTTTCTATCTTCGCCTCTACCATAGGTTATAGGTAGGGATAGCTCCAAGGCCTACTCTCCCAATGACAAATTATTATTTTAATCCCTTAAAGTTTTTTTAAAATTAGAAGTTAGTTTAATGGTAAAAATACATTTTGCCCTCCAAAGATGAAATATTTTCATTTTAATCCTTTTATAATTCTAAAATAACAAACATATACAAAGATAAAATATTACTTTGACCCTTTTAAAATTTAAAATTTTAATTTTAGCCCCCAAAAATAAACTTCTGTCTTCGCCTCTACCAAGGCACTTTGAAGCATTCCAACTCCGTAAAACAGTAATACACCCCTCAACAATATCCAAATGAAAGTAGAGTATATAGCTAGGCGGCAAGTATCAAGTCTACATCGTCACCTTCAAACATAAGGCGACCACACTGTCTCTATCTTAGAACAAGATCAATGGGGAACTCAATGGTCCACCTGCTTGATTATATATTCAAATTTTTATATATTCCCATTCGAAATATGTTAATATAATCTTTAATGGTAATATAAAATAACATTGTTTTGCGACATATTTAGTCAAACTCTAGGCTATGTCTTTAGACTGCACCAACCACCTGTTTGATGAAATGCTTGACCGTCGGCCAATCCTATATTCAAGCTTGTTTGTGGTCCAGCCCATGTTTGGCAACCCAACATTATAGCTATGGTAAATCCCCCACTTTTGTTCTTTTCCTTCTCCATACCAGACTTATTCATGGGTCTAGTTGCCCATCCGGTTCGAGATCCATCTTGATTTGAGTCAAGTTGGATTTAGATAGATTTGTTCGTGATTGAGTTATCCACTTAAGCTTAACAGTTCGTCCAAAATTTTTAAGGGTTTTGATAAAAACATTAGGCTCGAAAAATGTATTTGGACAAAAAAAAATCCGTTTAAAATATGGGTCAGGGTGTCCAACCTGGCCTATTTTTAAAGTTTGTAATATTTTATGTTATGTTATTTTTATATAGTATCTAATTTATAGCACAAAAATTAACTCTGTAGTAATATATAACACAAAAATAATTCCGATTAGCAAAATTTATAAATATGAGCGAACTTTAGCAAAATTCTAATACTAAATTCATTAAGAAACGTACACTGAATAACATTAAACAAGACATACATTAACTAGTATCTCCATATACGATCCACTGAATTAAACTTTCCAAAACATCTCGATATTAAAATTACCTGAAAACCCTACTATATTCCGATGTCATTTTCCTATTTTTCAACCAGAGTTATTATGAAAAGCACCTCTATTTAATCAAAAAACTATTTTTCCAACAAAGGAACATGAAGCAATCTTACTTATTGTGGGTTATCTACACATATTATCTTAGAAAATACAATTTCATGTAAACCAATTTTATTAATCTTAAAAATAACTTAAATAAAAAATATATTTAATAAAATTTTATGTAAGAACAATTAGTAAGTGTTGGTTTCGGTAATAAGATACATTATGCTTTCAAAGAGAGAATTTATGTTCGAACCTTAAAAACGATATTATTGAGAGGGATAACCATGAATCTCGAAATGAGTATTTTTAATGGAGTATAAAATGGATATAAAGGATACTTTGGTCATAAAAAATATATGTAAAAACAAAATAAATTTTTGGTTGAAATGATAAAATCAAGAGTCTAGAAACTGTAGCTTCCTAAGTTTAAATCACAATATTTATAGGTTTTATTGATTATATATATAAATATATATATAAGATAAAAACGTCACTGTAATAATATAATTTACTTTGTAAAAAATGACTTTTCAATTATTTTTCGATTGAGTTTATATTTGGTTAACTCGTGATATCAAAATTGTCAAATATTTCAAGTATAATATAGATAATAGATTAATAATCAAAATAAAGTATCTAAATAAATTGACATTAAAGGTGTTTATGGCCTGGCTAGACTGATGCTCAATTCTAAAAAACTTTTCAAGCTCGAGCTTTCCCCGTCCAAAAAACCCATATCATTGTTTAAAAATAATAAAATACTAAAATTACATTGTTTTATATTAATAATTATCTTTTTTATATTTAAAAATATTTAATTTAGCTCTAAATTTCTTTCTTTTATCATATTGATCCTAATTCTCTCTCTCTCTCTCTTTTTATAACATTGGCTTTCGTCCTTTAAAATTTAATCAATTTGAATTTTTTCAAAAAAATTAATTGAACCGTTAAAATTTTAACAACAGTTCACATGACAATCCACTTGTACTTCGTAATTTAAAAAAAAACATAAAATTATCATTTTTTTCAATAATTTAAAAAAAATCTTAAAAATTTGTGCACTTCAATTATGAAATGTACAAAAATTGTCACATCAATACCGTTAAAATCTTAACAATTCAACCAATTATTCTATTTGAAAAAAAATAACCATAGTGAGTACTTTTTTGAACAATCTCATTATAGATTCTGATTATATCGGTGTTTTTTTACACAATGCCTAGAATTATTCATAGTCTCTTCCAAACTCATAAATAGAAGGATAATGCGCTTCAGTGCACTCGAACTCATATCCTCCGATATTGACAATAATATTCATACTCATTGAGCTAAAACTCAATCAATAATAATAGTGGGTACTTAAAATTTGAGAGAGTAGTAACAAAGTAGAAGGGGAGTCCCTTCCTAAGCAAATTGGGCCAAAAAATTGCCGACAATGTCACAAATTGCATGCAACGTTATGGCAAAACATTGCGCCCACGCTAGTCAGATTTAGCTTAGCTTAGCTTAGCTTAGTATATAGCTGACACCGCCATGCTAACCTTACGTCTTATCCATCTTAATGGCTCATAAGGGATCCATCGGCCTTGGATCTACATTACAATGCGATCCAATCATATATCATCACGAGCCAAACCGAATTTTTATGGGTAAATTGCATCACAAGTCATCCAACTATTGCCTTTTTTCCTTTTGTCACCCAACGATCAATTTTTTAATTTGGTCACTCAGTTATTGTCCATTTTTTTTTGTCACCTAATTATCAATTTTTTTAGTTTGATCACCCAATTAATATATAAAAGTTGAGAGGTTATTATATTGATTTTTTAACCGTCATGTCACCCCCTCGTTAGAGATTTAACAGCACTTAACGAAAATAGACTAAAAAAAGTCTCAATTAGTTGGGTGATCAAAAAAGAAAATGGGCACTATTTGGGTGATCAACGGTGTAGTTTACCCAAAATCTTTCTAAGGTAGGAAATAAGTTTATATATTTTTACAATAACTAAAATGTAGTTACATCATTTTAACGGCTTGTATCTTTATAAATTTTTGACTTAAGGGTTAAAAAAGCCTTCTGTAAAAAAAATAAAAATCAATTGAGCCCTTATGGAAAAAAATGCACCCAATTGAGCCATCGGTGACAAAAAAAATCAATTAGCCCATTTTGTTAATAAAAATCGTCAGTTGACTGGTTTGATCGTTAACCTCACTGACATGATGGATGGAATCAATTAGAAGCTACCAAGTGGCAATATGTTGATTAGTTGTCCTTAATTGCTTGCTTTCAAATTTGAAAGCAACTAAACTACTCTATTTTTAATGCATAATGATAAATTTAGCCTTCAATGTTTACATTTTTTTGGTCAATTTAGCTATTATTCAATTTTTTTAGCTAAATTTAACCATCAACTTAAAAAAACTAGTCAAATTACTTTTCTTCAACAGAAATGCTGACTAAAATATTATTTTTTTAATGATGTTGGTTTGGCAACCCATGTGATAGTTCATGTGCACTTAATGCTAAAATGACATTATTTTTTCTTATATACCACGTCAATAAATAATTTAAAAATTAAAAAAAAAGCTCTAAATTTTTTTTAAAAAATAGCATGAAGTACATGTGAATTGCTATGTAGGCTATCATGTTTAAAATTTTAACATTTTAGTCAGTATTTCTATTAAAAAATCAATTCGACTCTTTTCAAAAGGTTAATAGTCAAATTTGACTTTTTTTTAAAGGTTGAGGGCCAATTTTAGCTTAAAATAATAATAATAAGGGTTAGATTGACAAAAGATGTAAGTATTAAGGGTTGAATTAGATATTATACCTTTTTTAAAGGGACCAATTTGCTTAATATAAAATTTTAGAGAGACTTGATAGGTCTTTTTACCAACTAGAATCAAATCAACATAAAACACAACCGAATTGAGAATCAAAATAAATTTGAACCTAAACTAGAATAAATATAAACAAAATCTACTTATAATAGGACTTAAACTCATAATAAATCTAAAACTCGAACCTAATAATATATATATTGATATAATACGTAGAACTATCCATAATCCCTACCCAACTCTTAATAGGAGGATAAATGCATTTCAGCGTGCTCGAACTCATGTCCTCCTGCATTAGCATTGCTAATGCCAACCGAATTAAGACCCAATCAACATGAAATAAATATATTTAAATATGATGAAACTCGAATTTAAGATATTAAAACAAAAATAAATATATTTAAGATATACTTTAGATATTATATTAAATTTTAAAAAAATATATTTAATATATTAAAACAAAAATATCAACGCATATTATTTTAAACTAGAAATCATATCATGCGTATGCATGTGATAATCACAGGTTTAGAATACAAATATGTGTTTAAAAATAACATATAATAAACAATAAAATGTATAGTTTGAAATTAGTTAGTCATAATGAAACATGTAATATGTACGATATTAAAATAAAAAATTGTACATATTTAAGGTTTTACCAATCCAATTGATGTGGGTTCAAGTCTCACCATATGCATATTTTATTTGTTTTTTGTTTAAATAAAAGACTAAAGTACCCTCAAATAATATAACTTATTTTAATTACGGAATAGACCTGGTCATGGGTCGGGTTCTAGTCGGACCGAGCTGATGCAAAATTTAGGCTTATAGGCCTTACTCAACCCGAAAAATGGGCCTAAAATTCTACCCAAGCCCAACCCATATTAAAAATGTTAAACCCGAGCCTGACCCAGCCCCGCTCGTATTAATTTTCTAGATTATTTTTATATAAAATAAATTAAAAAAATACAATACATCAAATACACTAAAAACATTAAAATAAATGTTTCTCAACAAATTGAAAATGTATTAAAAAAATCTTTATACTTAAATTACACTAAAATAGATGCAACTTAGCAAGCAAATGCCCCTAAAATATAAGTAAAATTAACAATAAAACAAGAGTTATACAATATTCAAACAATAACAACAAAATAATAGCAATATAATAGCTAAATGCTAGTGAAACAGCAATGAAACAATTTATTCGAGTCGGCCAGAACCACAAAATCTTGCCCGAGGCCTAACCCATTTAGAAAATGGGCATTATTTTTTGTCCAAACCCATTTTTTGGGTTTATATTTTTTCTCAAACCCTTCTATTTTTTAAGTGAGTCTTCAAGCTTAGATGACTAGCCCACTCATAATCAAATCTATTGCGGAAGGATATTCCGGATTAACTAGTAACACTAACTAAATCAAAAATTTATTTTTTAATAACCGAAGGTGGGGTTTTGGATACATGCACTTGTCACGTCTATGAAGCTACATAACAAAATATCTCACATGCATACGTTACTAAAATAGGGGTGATATGATGATGATGATGATGATGATGATGATGATGATGTGTTTATGAAGTGTTAGAATAGGATACTCCCCTATAAAAACAAATGATTTGATAACGGCTGTTTGTTTTGCAATTCCGTTACACTGGATTTATTCTGTCCTTATTCGCCCATGAAGACAAATTTAAGTCCGTTACCAATCATCATCATTACCATGACGTCATCGCTTTCCCACCACCGTCCATCGCTCTCGTGCCTCGCGTGATGCTTTCTTTCTCTCAAATCTCATCATGTTTCTTTTTCTCTTGTTAAATAAACGTTAAAAAAATAGATATATAATTAAAAGGGTAAACTATACTAATGTCACTAAATTATTAATAATTTTATGTTTTGTTCACTTAACTTTAAAAAGTTATAAAATAGTCACTAGATATTCGAAAGTTTTCATTTAACACATTGTACTGTTAAGTTTTTTTTAAAAGTTCGACTAGTAAGTTCTAAGTAAAGATTCGATGATCGCTGGATTAGTACCCATCCCTAAGAAGCAGAACGTATATTAGATCCAAGTCGATCTAACAATTAGTTTCGAAAATCAGAGAAAAAACTATTTGGATTTTGGTTCACAGATTCATGACATTCAAAGTTGTTTCATGAAAAAAATGAATTGTGGTGCAAACATTGTGAACAAAGAATGCCATACAATAACAATTTTAATAGCTTGATGACTTAGATGAAAAGTTTTGAAAAGTTCAATTACCATTTTGTAACTTTTGAAGTCGAATGACAAAAATATAAATTCACTAATAGTTTAGCGACTTTGAATGTAGTTTACCCATAATTAAAACGATCTATAAATTCACTAATAGTTTAGCGACTTTAAATCTAGTTTATCCATAATTAGAACGATCTATAAATATTAGATTATGTCACACTTACGATGTGAGTGAAAATATATGTAATAAACATATTTATGAAAAATACTGCATAGAAAAATAAAAATGACTTTGATTGAAATAATATTAGTGGAGTTTTTTTAACACCATAAGTAAAGTTAAAAAACCATTGTGTGTTACATTTATTTAATTTTAAAATTTTAAAATATTAATTAAAGACATGTGGTGGTTTTTTTAATTTTGTTTGTGGAATTAAAAAATTTCACCGTCAATGTATCAAACATTAATCTGAGTTAAAATATAAAAAAATTATGATATATTTGTTAGTTTCGTAAAATGATTGGGTATTCAATAACTAGCTAATTTAGTTGGGATTCAGTTGACATCAACTTAATCAATCTCGGTTGATTGGGTTTTTTTTTAACTATACTTCTATATTATATTTTAAGTGTCTGACTTAGTTAATGGTACCCACAAATAGGGTCTCAACCAATATTTTTTAAATCGAATTGGTGATCGAACAGGTTAGATTATTGGTTCATCGGTCCAATCGGTTACATTAAAAAACCATTAAAATTAATTATTTTTCAAAAATATCGGTTCAATCGATCTAACAAGTTCAAAGCCACTTTTCGAATCGGTCCCTCGACTGGCTTCCGGTCTGATTCAAACAACACTAATCTCAACTCAATTAGGAAATTACCCCTAATCCCATTATTTTTACAAAGCAACAAATATTATTTTAAAAATATTTTTTGTCATTTTATCTTTCTATATTTTCATATAAATCTAAAAATAATACTTATACATATGAATAAAAAACATGATTTCCATTGTTTTAACTTTTTCATTTCAGCTAAATCAACATTTCATTTTTATAAACTCGTAACATTTTTCTACTCACATAGTAAGTGTGTTATAATTTATTTAGTAGCTTTTGGGTGTAATTTACCCTATATTTTAAGGATCAAATTTAGATAAAAGTACCATGAAGGCCTTAGGCTGAGAACTAAATTACATTTAGTCATTCTATTAAAAAATCGGCAAATTAATTCTGATATGTTAAATTAAAGAGCAAACAGGTCTTTTTGTTAAAAATTTCATCTATTTTCACGGTTAAAAATTGGCCCTTGTACGTCAACATGAGGTATACATAGCATATCACGTGTAACTGTTTAGTTTTTTTTTGTCAACCACATCAATTTTTAACAATAGAAATAATTGAAATTTTTAATAAAACAATCAATTTATTTTTTTTATTTAAGGTAGAAAAATTAATTTACTATTTTTTTACTTAAAAAAAAGGTAAAAAGTAATTCGTTGTTAGTTGTGGAACAATGGGTTGTTGTTATAATAATGTTGTTTCTTTGTTTTGTTGGGTTAAGGTTGCTTTTTTCTCGTAATATGAAAACAAAAATTTCGTTTTCTTTTTTTAGCAACATTCCATTTGGCCACGTCTTCGGTCTTCCACCTTCAAATTCTATCCATATATGTCTTATTGTATTAGTCCATTGCTTTTTCCTTTGCCTTTGTCCCCCCCCCCTTTTCTTCGCCTTGTCTAGTTTTTCATTTTTCACACTTAGGAGAAATCTTTATTTCTTTTCTCATATTCAACTTCACACTTGGAGAGTTCAAATGGACAAACAATTCCACTTAAATATTCATCAAATTCTACTATTAGTCCCTCCTAGTATCAGTTGTAGTTTAAGGAAAAATTGATAGGACATAATAATTTATTGTAATGCCATTACTCGACCCGATTTAGTCTAATATCAAACTTTAATTAGATAATTCACCAAAAAGACTTTATTACTCTGAACTCAACACATATACATGCCAACCATACAACATCCCAGGAATGGAGTATAGAAACTCACCTGGTGCTTATTGTCTCATCAACTTAGCTTTTCCGAACATCTGAGCTTCCATCCTACTGGCAATAGCTCACTAGACTCTCTATTTTTCTGACTCAAGCCTCATGATCATCGCTCCATGCAGAGCTTCATGAAATTATCTCTTCTTCGGAGCAACCAAAGAAGAAGATGAATAAGGGAAGAAAATAAAACAAAATCGAGAAAAATTCACCTCGAGAATTCATTTCTTATCCATTTATAGCCCTTCATGCACGATTATCAACCCATTAAAAATCACCCATTAGTAATCATTTTGTCTCCCACTAAGGAACCAGTTGGTTTTAATCCAACCCGAACCAAAATTGAGACTCAACTAGCTTTTTTCAATTTAACCCTCAATTATTCCTAAATTTCGAACTTAAGAAAAAACTGTGTGTGACATTTATCTTATTTGTTGATATATTTAATCAGCGTATCTTAATTATTTACTTACATATTTTTTAGGAATGCTAGTTTTCAAGAGTTCAGGTGTGACATGTATATACAGATTTTGAAGAAGTTAAAGTTAAGTAAGGACTCTTTTCAAGACTTTTCAATGTGATTATGTTTTCCTTATATTAAAAAAAAAAGTTCATTCCATATTGAAGATTATATCGAAGGCTATTTTTGAGGAAATAATGATTTACATTAACTGTATTTTTGCAAGCCAATATTTTTTTTGAGGAGATAGTGAAGGCTTATAATTGTTTTATTGAGGAGTTGAAGAGATAACTTATTTTGTTCAGTTAGGAAATTATTTTTGGCGCAGATTTATTGTAAGCAAATTGTTTTTGTTGTTGATTTTGCAACTAAACATTTAAGGGGAATGTCATAGTGGGAGAGCGATCTAGATTGCGTATAAGAGTGAAGTGGCAACTTGGTGAGTGAGTTGGACTTAAATTCAATATTTTCAAAACCAGAATGGTGGTTAGGTCCCCAGTTTGATCGATCCATCAAGTTCGATTAAGTAAATCATTAAAGAATCCATAAAAAAATTAAAAAAAAACCAATTCAATCGCCTGGTTCAATCAGTCTGTACCGATTATAGTCAACCAATTCAACACTCTTCTCCATATCAATAACTTAGTTGGTCCAATCTGACTCAAACAATCTTACTTAAATCTTGTCTTGTACAAAGTTGATTTATAATAGATTACTTTATGACAATGCTCCACAAACGTAGAAAGTTTTCAAACCATGTGAACAAACTTCTACTGCTCATATCTATTTTTCCTAGTAGAAGTCATTTAGTCTAGTTGTAAATGAATATATGGATTAATTAATACATCTGATAGGAAAAATCAATGAATCTCTTAGTCCTTATATTATACGTAAATTGTGAATTTAGTCTTTATAGTCTAATTGGTCAATTTTAGTTCATGTACCTTTCGACTTTTGAAATTTCAATCTTGACCTAATTAAACATTAACAATTACAACTTTAGGTCAAATTGTGTTGTTAGTCCTACACTATAATATTTTGTGAATTTAATCCATGTTATCCAAATTGATTACTTTTTGTCCTTATAATTTTTTAATTTTAAAATTCAATCCTGACTCAAAACGACAGTCATTAAACCAATTAACTAAAATGACATTGTTTTTTGTTAGTATTATGCGAATGACATTACACATGAGATTTTGAAAATAAATTTTTTTTAATTTAACGGCTTTAACAGTTATTGTTGGATCAGAATTGAAATATAAAATTACACATTTACAAATTCAAGGATTTAGAGTGAATATATTAATTAGGATTTTAGAGGTTCGGGCATAGTTTATAAAATGTATAAAAAAAATAAGTATTTAATTTTTTTTAATTTGACAATTTTTTCAAATTGATTCTTGAGTTTTTTTATTACTCTTAGAATTTAGTAATTTTTTTCTATTTAGTCCTTAAACTTAGCTTCTGTTAATATGTGATAATATAACATTTTGAGATTGTGTCATATCATCACTTGAAAATTCATATATCAAAACGAAAAAAAAAACCCCAAATTCAAAGACTAAATATTGTTTTATTCGCCAAAAGAACAGAGGAATCTTGTTTAAATTTCAAAACTTAAACCAAAATAAATATTTCAATTAAAGGCAACTATGTACGAATCTTTAATTCCACATGTAATTGCCACGTGAAGTCTCTAATTTCATCATGCACAAGTTGTAATACATAAATTTTGTTTGATTATATGCCGATATTTTATCCGTAAGTTTTTATTGTGTTTTTTGTTGATCGAGTCTTAACTCGATTGCCACGTGAGTGCGCTAAAACACATTATTCTTCTATTTATACGTCGGGAAAGGGTCTGAATCTATAATAAGATTAATTAAAAAAAGTTTTTATTATTATTTTATTTTATAATTAATGAGACATATATTTATAAATGGTATTGTATTATATTTATATTTATAACATTCAAAAAAAAAATCAGCACACAAATTAAGAGGGGAATTTTATATGTTTGAAGTGGGAATGCAGATTGCTAGATTCTTTTCTTCACTGAAGATGCTATCAATTTATAGGCACAGTTTTCCATTCTACTTTCACTTTTTTTTTCTCTTTAAAGAAATTTATTTATTTATTATTTATTTAATGACTTTTGACTGTCATAAATTTGACCAGTCAACTAACTGGATTGATACTATATATGATTATGAACATTACATTACAAATATCCACTTGTCTCACCATAATTTCCACAACCCCAAACACCACATATCCAAAAAAAAAAAACTCTCTTTAATTATTTTCATTAAAAAAATATCTTAATTTGACCAAAGAAAAAATTGAAAGGAAGTTTTGATTGAAGTAATAGAATAGATGTTAAAATTATATTTGAATTTTGGTTTGATGTGTAGTTTTATATATAAAATTTCGATTCGATTAAATTCTTATAAATTATTTATATGATTATCGATACGATATCGTTTTATGATCATATGTTGCATACACAAATAATTATATTTATCTAATATAAGAATAAATTGATGTATTTATTTATTTACATGTGTATAATCAAAGTTTCATGTGTATTGTTGAGGGTGAGCATTTGCTTTGGAGTGTCTCACTCCCTCAATGGAAGGTATTGTCCCCGTGTGGGAGGTTTCGTCTTCCGTACTTCGAAGAGAGCCCAAAGAGGCTCATGGAGTTCAGGGAGCGACTCAGTTGGTGGAGATACGACTTACAAATTGTGCGAAATATTAATTATGCATATTGCGCCTGCAGGGGTCGAACCACCAACCAAGGCATTAAAGCCTTACCTTTGCATCCATGGTACCACTTGGCTAGTTCTCTTGTGAGTTTACAAGTCGTATCTCCACCAACCGAAGCGCTCCCAAAACTCAGTGAACCCTTTTGGGCTCTTCTCGAAGTACAAGAGACAAAACCCCCCACACAGAGACAATACCTTCCATTAAGGGAGTGAAACACTTCAACACAGACACTTGCCCTCAACATGTATAATTACACTAAATCAAAGTTCATGTATCTAATTGCAAATTGAATCAAAGTTCATCTATAATTTTGAGATTTATTCCTCTTTTTCTGTTCGAGTTTAGTATTAATGTTCAATTTAGTACCTAAATCTTTTCTTTATCTCAATTAAGTACCCATATTTTTTTTATTAAAGCACAAATATCAAATATTCATTAAACCACATAATCAACATTTAAATATCAAATAATACACTCATCACGTAAATATTATATAAAATCAAACAACATTTCTCATTCTCATATTTGTACTTTCCCCCCCTTCTTTATTCTTAACATTATAGAATGATGTTTTTTTCCCCCTCTTTAGGATCCAAAGTATCTGATCAAACAATCATTGTTAGTTCAATATTTTTCTTGTTTTCTGACATATGATGACAATGTTAGAACTTTGGTTCGTGACATTGATTTTCTTGTCGGTCCAAAAAATCATGCTCATAATATAATAAAAGCATAGGCTAAGTAAAGATCTTAGCCATTTGGATTTAATTATTAAGCTTAATTTGTTTGGTTTGATTGCATGTGGATTACAAGCTTCTCTTCTTTTGTTGATGGATTCTTTTAAGGTACAAAAACTAATCTTTTTAATCATTATTTTTCTGATGTAATCTCTTTTGAGTGTTATGATTTTATATAGAATATATAACCAATAAGTACAAGTTTGCATATATTAATATATTATATCATATTATATCCGTGTTTAAATTTTTTTTTCTGATTTTGAATGATAAAAATTTTGTATATTAAGTCTTGTGGATGAAAAAAACTATCGAGAGAGCTTTTCCATTTAAAGATTCAACTCGCTTTGACTATAAATTTAATCGAAACACATATAGTTATTTGACTATAAATTTAATCGAAACCCATATAGTTACTTGACACAAGGATTGCATGCTTTGACAAAAATATTTACTTGGAAGGACTTATGTCCTAGATTAAAATATGTAGGTGTGTTAGACACCACATATTAATTAGAAGAAAGCATAATTATTAGTCCTCTTACCAATTATAAGGAATTCTAATTTTTGAGCCTTACTTGGTTGATAGAGTGTAATTATATTTTAATTAAAATTAAAAAGTTAATAAAAAATAAAATTTAAAATTCGTCATGACTAATTATCTGCGCAATTCTCCTAATTACTTAGTGACTCACCTAGTAAAAATTTTATGGGTGTCGATATTGTTGCCAGTACAGGAGAACGTAGGTTCAAGTGTGCTGAAGCGCCTTTATCCTCTTATTTAAAGGTTGGAGATATTATGCCTAGTTCTAAGTATTATATAAAAGAATGTAGTAAAATTTCTATGTTGATTTACGTAGATGTAGTTTTGTTAATAAGATGTGTATTTCAACTATATCTATAAAAAAAATATTTGACATATTATTAATAAAAATTTTAGATTCTACAAATATGGAATTTAAAAGATTATATATGTATGTATATATAAATGGTATAATATTGTTATGATGTTTGTCATTACCGACCCAACCTTTTTTATAGTTTGCTTATGTGAGTCACATGGGCTCACACGTGGGTGGTGTTCGCATCATGAGTTCGCACTTGGGGTGTTCGCATCACCATGCAAGCGAATCCATATCCAGTGAACACATATCAATTGTAGAACAGGATACATATTAGCATGTATGAAGACCTACCTAGGACATCATATTTACAAACCATATCATATAAATAACAAAAATTAACCTAAGGAGGTCACACAAAAACACTCAACAAGTATGACACACAATAACATAAAATAGAACAGGTGAAAAATGCTACAAAATGCCATATGATATGTATGACTAGAGATAAACAAACGTGGCCTCTTTTGAACCAATGTTTCACCATATGATTAATTTGACTCAAGCCTAGGAGAATAATAATGTTGTGGACCAACTTATTGAATTAATATACATGTAATATATAGTTAGTTGATGATGATAGTATTTTCATGTTTCATCCCATTTCCCTACCTTTTTCCATTCAATATTTCTTAACCACAGATTAAAAGTTTGTACTTTTTTGTGGTTAATTTATTGATGAAAAGAAGTTTAATTAATTAAGGGGATTGAAACCGATTGGACTTTGATGTAATAAAAGGTACAAGATAGAGATTGAATTTTTTTCGATTTAAAATATGTGATAAGTTTTTGTGTTGTTCATAAATTTCGAATTTAGTCTCTTTATTTTTCATGTTTTAAAATTTAAGTCCAATTGTTGATGTTGTTTTGTTAAATTCAAGTTCATTATAACGTCATTTTCTTGGTTATATGACTACAAGTGAGTAGTTGTTTTTATTTCAAAATGTCACACCAACAAATGTTACAAATAAAAAAACATTAACAGTGTTAGCAATTGGACCCAAATTTTGAAAATCGAAAAGTAGAAAGGCTAAATTCTTGAAAATAAAAATATAGGGACTAAATTCCAGATTTGTGAAGGGTAGAGAGACTTAAGACATATTTTAACCTTTTTTTTAATGTGGTATTTTTGTTGTGCAATGTGGTCTTTTATTTGGCAAAATTTATATATTCTGATATCCAAAGGTATAACAGTGTTAAATTTGATGAAAACTGATAATTAACTAACGATATTAGCAATTAGCTTTCATCAAATAGCTCTAAAACTTGAAAAATAATATAGTCATTGGGTCGTATTTAACAAATTAGTTATACACAAAATTAAATAAATTCACAATTAAAACTAAATTAACTCTATTAACAAAATAATAATAAAAGTTCAAACACGATAATATCAGTACCTAACTTTCATCAAATCAACCCTAAAGCTCAAATTAAACATTAAAAAATTGATACAGTTACTTTTGAATATAAAAATGTATAACTTCAACAAATATATGTACAATATTAGACACAAAAAAAAATTCAGATACCCCATTTTGAAAAATTCCAAACTTAAATATTAAATAATACATTAGGCCTAAATGAAATTTCAAACTCAAGCATTGTAGGCTTAGAAACTTAATCCATGAATAAATAATCCAACGAGTTTTGATCATCTTTGTTAACATAGAAAAAAATATATAATTTTTCCGTTTTCGAAGATTAATAATCGAGTCGATGAGAGGTTGAAGACCTAATTTCAAGCTCATGGACATGTCAAGTTTACTATACCCCAAGGCTCAATTACGAGGTTGAAAGCGAAGCAAATACTCTTTTTCCTTGTTTCCAATTGATTTTAGCACTTCATTTCTTCAAATTTGTTTGAACCGATTATATTTTCTTATTTGGTAGCTTTGTTTCGACTCAATTTCATTAAGAATAAGTTTGCCTCTCTAGGCTGACTTGGATTTCAAGAAACCCTAATCTTCAATTTTGTTTCCTTGTTCTTCACACCTCTATTATTTCGTTTTATTTGCTGCTCTTATTTTACTTAGATCTAACTTACTTAGTGTGCATTACAAATTCTAAATTTCCTCATTTATCTAGAGCTTTAGGTCAGATTCGCGGCTTCGATAAACTTGTGATCCTGCTCCGCACGCGCCCCTATCATTTGATATTAGTTTTTTTTTGGTATTTTAGGTGTTCTTTGTGCTTTTTATAAACTGATTTTCAGCAAAACAACCTCAAAAATAGTTTTTTACCCAAAAATATTTTTCAGTGGATAAACATTTTCTAAACGATCTCAAATTTTACATATTGATTCTTGGCACTATCTTAGAATATAAAGAAAAATATTTCCAACAAAAAAAGTGATCGAAGAAGTGGGGAAAAATAGAAAAATAAGAAAAAGAAAAAAAATAAAAAATATTTTGTGGGTTGAATTTCATGCCGAAACTTTCCAGATTAGATATACATTATTCGAGGAGACTTCAGTTTAAATTTCATAATTTTGGAAATCAAGAACACCTCGAACAAAATTTGTCAAGTTGCCCTGCAATTTTTTAGGTTTCAGCAATGTTCATTGACTCTTAACCTTAGATTTTCATTTGTTTTTTTTTTGTTACTTGATGCATTCTAACACTTTATTTTTTCTTGTCTTAGTAGGTTAAAGAACGTTGCAGATTTCTTCCTCCGTGCAACACGATTCTTTGGTGTCTAGCAGATTTTGGACTCCTAGTGCCACTAGGTTTGCTTTATTAATACGGTTCTAGTACATTCTGGTTGAGTAATATAAACATTTTTAAAAGACTCACAAGATTAATTCTTACCTCAGTGAGGTTTGCTCTTTTTTTTCTTTTTCTTTTTTTCTTTTTGAGAGTTGTATTTTTTCTCAGGCTTTCACAATGACTTGTGATACTTATAGTAGCAAAGGGAGTGATAATCTGAGTGAAAAGCCACCAATTACCATAAAGAACCTTGCTGATTTTGCGACGAAATTGTAACAAGACCTCTTTCGAGGTTAATGATAAGTTCGAGAATATAATTGACAAGTTGCAACGAGATATAGATGCTCAAGAGAGGCAATAAAATACTATACTTCAAATGATAAGCAACACTTTGGATTGTTTGAATGCCCAAACTGAGCGTTTGACATGTATTTGAGGCGATGATGATAGTGTTGAGGTTGAACAACCTCGTGCTTGCGGAAATAATGCTCGACATGCAAATGATGATATTTTGGCTAGTAATGATCATGGGCAGTTTTCTTTAACTAAACCAAAGTTCTCTATTCCACATTGTTGTAGAAAGAATAATTCAGAGGGTTATTGTGATTGGAAAGTTAGCATAAATTAATATGTCAATCCAAGAGGAGATGACCAAACAAAAGGAAGCGTACGATTAAGCTATCACCTGAAAATTTTATCTTGGTCTCTCAAAATAAAATTCATAGCTCTGTATTCACCTGAAATAACCCCAAAAAAGTAATCTTAAATGACCTAATAATGAAATGTCTAAATTTTGAAATGATCTGAATCATAATGATCCGACTTGAAATATCAAGCACTAAATCTGAATCTCAAAGCATCACATTATCATACCTTAATAGAATCCAAGTTTGAGGACCAAATGGGAAAAAAAGCTACCAAATTTTGGGAATAATGTAGACAAAAAAAATCCAGGGATTAAGGTGGAAAAAGTTGCTAAGTTAAAGGGCTAAATATTACTTTATTGAATGCAGTAGTAAGATATATTACACTTATAGAAAGAAAACTCAAATTTGAACTCTAGAGATAACATTCTTAGAAGGGACAACTACGAATCCCCAAAAGATTACAAAATAAAATTAATATTCATAAAATCATAAAACCAACAAAAAAGATAATTAATTTATATTGAAATAATATTGAAGCAGTTTCCAATGATGTTTGAACCGAACTGGACCAACCGATTGAATCTAGAACTGGCTGGGGTCAGAGGCTAGGGTCAGAGGCTAGGGTCAGAGGGAGGCCCCTAAATGAAAAATTCTTCCTTTAGTCCCTAAGTATTTGCAATTTTTATGTTAATTTAACGATAAAATTTTATTTCTGACTTTTCCAAAAATTTAAAATTCAATTATGCCATCTCCAAAAACAAAAAAAAAGTTTATAGACTCTAGTTAAAATTATAAAATTTTGCATTAATACAATAAAAAAATTACATTTTTAGCTCTCTCTAAAAAAAATAGAATCAAATTCGGCCCCTCCAAAAGAAATTATGGCTTCGCCCTTAGTTGAGGTATCGGTTTAAAGAATGATTTTAAATCGATTAGATTAAGAATCGGTACGAACAAGTTGAACTAACTAAAAACTGATTAAACCAATAATTAAACTAATTGAATCGAGTTTTCATAATATTTTTAATATTTTTTTAATCAAATCAAACCAATAATTAAACCAATAAAAGAATTGGGCGGTTTCATTACCAAAGAGAGAAGAACAAGGTATGGATTTTTTGTCATATTGTTTTTACGAAACACGAGGTTTATGCTTCTACCGTTTTCATGATTTTTGTGTAGTAGTGGATTATGATCCTCTGTGACTGTGCTGCATGCATTTTCTTGTGGACCCCAATCATGGTGATGGTGACGTACAGTGGAGGATGGGTGGTGGAAAGGTGGGGTCCCCTACTCCAATCCCCCATTGGACCCCACTGTATAGTTGCATCCAACCGAGCAAAAGGGTCCCACAAAACAACAACAAAGAAACCAAGCAGCATAACTAAAGCTATTGTAATCTAAAACATTTTGGTTTAATATAACATTTAGTCCTTTAAATTGATAACTTTTTATATTAATCCTTTAACTTTTTTCATATTAGTATTGGAGCTTGGCAGATTTTACCAGTTTGATTCTTAAAGTCAGACTCCATTAAGATGCATGATGTGTCACAATTCATCCCTAAATATTATCGAATTTAAAAAATATAACGACTAAGAATAATTCAATAACATATATGAATTAAATCTATAATATTACGTATAGCACATGGCTAATACCAAAATTGCTATCGTTCAGGTTACCACTAAAAATTTAAACAATGCAAGAACTAAAATTAACCAAAATAAAATACAAAGACTAATCCACAACTTTTGCATAACACAAGGACTAAAAATCAAATTTGACCAAACAATAACTTATAAACATAAAGTAAAATAAAATTTTATTTTTCCTTATTTCAAATAGGGGTAGGGGGGGTCTTTGCTTTCTATATATTAAAGGGTTGCCCTCATTTTCTCTTCACTTTCTCTTTTCCTTTTGCATGCCTTTGAGTTTATCATTACCAAACACAACCCCATATCTCCTCCTCCTCCTCTTCTTCTTCTGCTACTACAGTTCTTAGTTCAAAGAACCCCCCAAGTACAAGTTAGAATTCTTCTAGCAGTGTGTTGGGTTTTGTTTTTTGTTTTTTTTTTCTCAGTTTCACTTTCTTTTTTGTTGCATGGATGGATCCTTCAAGCAGACAATACCAGGTACATATATATATATATATGTATTTATATACATATAAAAAAGTTTTTGTTTTAATTTCAAGTTCATGTTTTTTTGGGGGGTCATGGTTCTTTTGATTTGATTTTAGATTGGAACATGTTTTAGTCTTTGTTTTTTTTTCTTTAATAAATTTAAGTTTTAGTTTGAATGTTCTGATTAGCTTCATTTGGGTTTTAATTGATTAATTTTTTTAAAAACCCTTTTTTTGTTAGCGAATTATAGAGAAAAAAAATTCAATATAATCCTCAAAATTTCTCCTTTGATGACCCCACCAATGACACCAAAATCCCATCATTCTTATCTATCATCCAATATCACAAAACATGCATTAAATGAGTCAAAATATCAAAATGTGCTTTTAAGCCCTTGAAATTTTCATAATTTTTAAATTTTTAGTCCTTTTACTTCTATTCTAAGGGATTCAGTCCCTATATTTTTCGAGTTCAAGAATATAAGCTAAATTGTTAGTATAAATTTTTTATAAAGAATTTTTGTTCCACGACTATCAAATAATTTTTTTTATTAATTTCAGAATGTAACAAAAATAATTTTAATAATGTTAATAATAAAAGAAAAATAAAGGATTATATTAGAGATCCAAATAAAATGAGTTTAAATCTTGTCATCCTCGTTTCTCGTAAAAAAAAAAATTGGACTAAGATTATATTTTGTAGGAGATGCCTAATCCTACGTTGGGAAACATGATGGTTTGCACCAAAGGAAATGAACAACAAGAGAGGAAACCAAGGCCACAACCAGAACAAGCATTAAAATGCCCAAGATGTGATTCAACCAACACCAAGTTTTGTTATTACAACAATTATAGCCTTTCACAACCAAGGTATTTTTGCAAGTCATGTAGGAGATACTGGACCAAAGGTGGCACATTGAGGAATGTCCCAGTGGGTGGAGGGTGTAGGAAAAACAGAAGATCATCATCATCATCATCATCATCATCAACATCATCAAAAAGGAGTCAAGATCAACTATTGATGCCATCCAATACCAACCTCCCACCAATTGACACTAGTGAACTCTCCTTAGCCATTGCTAGGCTCCAAAAGCAAGCCAATGTTCACTTAGGGTTCGACGAAAATGAACTCCCCGTTCTCGGAAACCCTAACAGCTTCGGTCTTCTCGCTAACCAGAACCATTTCCAGGGTTTTTATAATTATGGGTTCGAAAACAGCGGTGGGGAAACGATGATGTTACCGTACAACAATGACGAAGAAATCATCAGTGATGCAACGATAAGGACGGCATCGAATGGTATGGTCGCGGCGATGAAACAAGAGGTTGTCAGTGATGGTAACAAAAGTGATGAGAATCAAAATCAATGGGGTCTCCAATGGCAACTTAATGGTGACCATGGGAATAATTATTATAACATGGTTGATTTTGACTCGGTGAGAGAAAATTGGAGTGGACTCAGTTCAACTTGGCATGGACTTCTTAATAGTCCTTTAATGTAGAACAATGGGAGTGAACAAGCGTTAGAACGTTTGGGTTAATTACAAGAATGGTCCTTAGTATTTTCCTTTTGTTTTTTTTATTTCTCCCTATATTTTGCATGAATTTTGGAGCTATTTTTAAAAGAAGAGATATTTGGGGGGGTCTAATTCTGTAATTTTCTTATAGTTGGGTATTGAAAGCTGTTGTTGTTTCCTAGATATTATATTATATCACCATTGCTTCTTGGTCACTTTCATGTTGATTCTAGGAATATAACAGCATGTTGTTTATTTGATTATGACCCGAAATTAAAAACTCGATTTGCTTAATCTTCACATAAGCTTGATTTAATCGATTTGAATTGAAAAATAAAAGAAAATCGAATCAAATTCAAACACAATGGTCCTAATTCGAAACAACAAAAAATCTTAATCATTCGAACAAATAATTTAAGATGAACTAAATTTGAGCCTTAGACTAGAATGGACCTAACCATAAATAACATAAACTCAAAATTGAACCAAAAATTTTAAAACCCAAACCGATATGACAAGATAAAAATCTAATTGAATGATTGAAATTGGAAGAGAGAAATTATAAGGAAAAAAAAATTCGTACCAAAAACACAATCACAAATCCTTTCTTCTTTTTTCTTTGGTGAATTACAGTAAGAGGCAATGCCCTAGCAGTAACGCAATTAGCGCGGTTCAAACTCAGGCCTTATCTAGGACGGTGAACAAATCATTTAATCTAATTGAATTTAGCTTTAACAAATATGTCTTAGACTGGCCCAAAATAATGAAAGAAATTATTCATGGACTTTCTCAATTTGGGCTCACCAATGGCACACTTAATATATGTGAAAATATATGAAAAAAATTTGGTTAAAGTACCTAGGAGGTCCCTATATGATAGAGATTGGATCAAATTAGTTCATCTATTATTAAATGGATCAATTTAGCCCCTATACTGTTAAAAAGAATCAAATAAGTAATAGGATTAACATTTTTGTTTAAAAAATATCTTAAAAATTATTATTTTTTCATTTGCATTTCAATTCCAAACAAAAGATTTTATTTATAAAACTATAAAAATTTTAAAAATATTAACTCTGTTAAACAATAAATGATATATTTTTAAACAGTAAATGTTACCTTTATTCTAATTTGACTTTATTTGATCATTTTTAATAGTAGAGGGACTAATTTAATCTAATCTCTATAATTTAAGGACCTTTCAAATACTTTCACCGAAAAAAATTAAGAAAACATGAATAAGAAAAAAATTATTGAGTGGTGCCTGAGAGGCACCTCTATTATAGGGACATGGTCAAATTAATCCCTCTACTTTTAAATGGATCAATTTAATCCTTATATTTTTAAAAAGAAACAAATAAGGCAAAATTAGAATATAGTTAACATTTACCGTTTGAAAAATATGATCTACGGTTTAATAGAATTAATATTTTTAAATTTTTTTATGGCTCAATTAACAAATAAAATAGGCTTTTAAAACTATACACAATTTTCTACTTGGATCATTTTTCAACTATTGACTAAAAAAATTATTATTGAAATTGGACCAGATTAATCTATTGAGCTAATTGTATCGAGAATCTGTGACCTAATTGAAATGAAATAATTCAGAAAATCGATTTAATTGATAAAATTTGAATTTTCAAGAATTTTAAAAGTTTAAGAGTCATTGTTATAAACCATTAGGGGTTAGAAAAAATAGGATTTTATGTTACTTAATTGTAGCAATTAACAAATAGTAATCTAATACACATAACACGCATGTATGATAAACAATTAATTTTACAATTATAATCAAAGCACCAATTAATTTTTATATGAAGTTTTAATAAATATATTTTAATTACATAATTTTTTTTACCTATATCGTAAGTATGTAAAAAATTTAATATATATTTAAATCCACTGTGTCATTCCATCTAATACAAGGGGAGTTTCACTTAATAGAGACTTGGTTGATTGCAGTTGAGGAGAGTTGACTCTTTCAAGAGAAGTCTTCAAAGTATCAATTGTCGGGCAACCAACTAGATCCACAAAATCAAGGGTATTGTATGTTGGAAAAAAATCCGGTTCGAAAACGGTTTTCTTGCATAGCGGAAAATTATAATTTTGAAAATCGAGCCGGTTTATGATATTTATAGCAATAAACCATTTACTGTAATTACACCTATATTTTCGGCTTGACGGATCCTTGTCGTTCCTAACATTCAACCGAATGGTCTTCTTTGTTATTCTCGTACCACGAATTGCTTCAAGTGTGGGCTCGAATTAAACACGAATTCGAATAAAATATACTAGGGTTTGTCGTCCCATATATTTAATATGAGGGGATTTTGGGCCTCTCTTATATCGGATCTAATTATAAGTATTCATAGACTTTTAACCCAGTACTTTATAATTAAATTCAACTCAATACTTATTTTTCTATTTTTCAAAATAAACATCATAAATTAATTTTAATAAATTAATAAATTTTCCAATTAATAATTTTCTCAACTCGATTCTAATTCTGTTAAAATCATTACAACTTCACCGTAAAAGAATCTGTGAGAAAATATATTTAATATTTCTACATTCAATGGATTCACAATGACCAATTAATTTAATTCTATTTTTGAACTTCAATTATTTAATTAAATAATAAATCGGAAATCCATAAATTAAATTTTCAGGTCACTTCCATTTAGAGAAAATCACATTAATTTCCGAATGTTTTTCATTTCTCTGACTTTACCATTTCTATCTATTTATATTCATTTGATTCAACATGCAATTTATTTTCGGTTTCAACGAGCTAGCAGATGGACCAATTAAATATATGTGATTAGAGCTCAAATGATTTATAATTAACTTCTAACTTTTCGCCTATTAATTATAAACTCATTTAGTCACGAAGTCATTCCACTATAGCATTATAAATGAGCTCTCCCTAATAACATATCATTACGAAAGCAACTCGATCAGTGCTCATCCAATTACCTTGTCATAAGTGTGTTGCACTCATAGGATACCTTTAATCTCTTTGGGATAAATCCATTCTCCCAATATGATCCTATTTTTTCTTATGATAACCATTACATCTTCTTTCATGAAAAGTCAATTACTATTAAATAATAATCTAGTTATTCATCATAAAGATGAACGATCTGTAACCACATTTACTTTTCATCTACCATGTAATGCCAGTGAGAGGATATCATTTACTCATAGCTTTGGCTATGAATTTCACTATTGTGATTGATGCTACATACTGTAGAAGTCATATACCCAACACACTAGCTTTCGGTTCTTTATCTATTTGAGCTCAGGCTTTTACTTACATTAAAATATACGAGTCATGCATACATAGTTCGTCATCCACTCAGGATTAAGGTGTGCCACACTCTGAACGTCATAAGTAAATAAATCAATAAATATATTCAAAATTTATTCTTTTTGGGTCTAGTCTGATGTACTGCCAATCTAGTCAATTGCATCTATATTTCTATCTTTTGGGAGTTATCCGTTCCGATGCCCAAGACAAGATATCTCCTTAATTGGATTTGATAACGACATATTTGTAACACCCCAAACTTGGCCTAGACATTATGGCCGAATCTGGAGATGTCATAAAGAAGGGTTTGAAAACAGAGTTATTTCGATAAAGCCTTGTAACCCTTATTCGTTAAATCTGTTATTGAAAAAGTCCTTTAAGCAATTCATTGTCAAAACATAATTTATGGCGAAAGTCTTAGAAATTGTTATATATAATAATCTCAATCGTAATAAATTTTTTTAAGAAACCGTTATTTTATAGTAAAAACATGTTTTTGAAGTCGATCACAGTAAATAAAAAGTCAAGTCAAAATCCAAACCCCAAAATAAATTCAAACAGTCTAGAGAGTCCATAATTTACAAAAATCCCAGAAAACAATTCTTAAATAAATAAATAAATATCAAAATCTTAAGCAGTACGGACTCGTGGTCATTGCGAGACTTCGTCACAGCAATCCACCTAAGTCTGTGGATTACCTGAACAGAACATACAAAAGATGTGAGTTTTCGTAAAGTCAGTGTGTAACCCAACAGAATTTAGACATGTAACTCATACAGATATCACATATACAGTCAGATTTGGACCTAAGTCCTTTACAGATACAGATGACAGAATCAAATATGCAGAAGAGATATACAGAATCCTACCCCCATCCTCTACACACCAACTCCGACCATCACAACACACCATGTGGGGTTAAAAATACTCACCCATCCTTACACACCATACCGTGTTGTTACGACACATATCCGATAAAGTGCAGCCAAATTGCCAAAATATAGACGATGAACGCCATACAGAACACTTCCTTCACATATGTAAAACCCACTCCAGTCACAGATATAGATATACAGATACAGTAATTCCATGCATAACATGCTTATATATGAATGTCGATAGATTGGTTTTGCAGCTTTTGTTGAAGCTCGATTTTCTACGTTTCAGGTACACACCTGGTACAGTTTTGAGGCAAAAACAATCTCAAGCCTTCTGAAACCTAAAAAAATAGTACCCAACATCGATTTAGTAGATTGATTAACGAATTCGACACAAAAATCAACACGAAACCTACTTACCACCGATGACAAACCACCTCTAACGCATACTAAACCGTTGAAGTGCAATTCCCTACTCCACAATTAAACCAAAAGGAGAACTTGACAATTCCAACAGCACGATCGAACAATGGATTCACGAGCCGAATCGAAAGAGAACCAAAATAGAGGGTTGCAGAGAAGGAGAAAAGAAATGTCAGAAAAGGGGAAAACAGAAGAAATTTGACGTCAGATTTTTTTTAGAGGAGAGATAAAATTTTTAGCAAAAAATAGAAATAAAATAAAAAATAAAAGATAACCCCCAAATCCCTTATTTTTCTCCCACTAACCCACAAACTCATAACTCCCCCAGAATTTAAGCTCTACCGAAACTTTATTAGACAATCAAGCAAAAATTAACATCCATGCTTGTGCAAGGATTCAAACACAAGAACTCCAACACACTAACTCCCATACCACTCAAACTAGCAAACTCATTCTAATATAGATTAACAGATAATTTTCTATAAGCCCCCTCAACAAGGGTAAGGCTTGGATAAAAAATAACAAAAATTGCCAAAGTGATAATTGAACTCAAGACCTCTCACACACACTCAAAACACTTAACCACTAAAGTAGATACACATTTATGTTAAATACTTACAGAAACAGAAATAAATGATTCAGGGCGTTACAATATTAGTCTTTCAATCGGTTTGCTCATTTTTTATTAGACTAAGGACATGTTTAGGTTCGTCTACTAATATAAGGACATGTTTAGGTTCGTCTACTAATATAAGTTGTCTTTTCGTATTACGATTCAACCATGTAATACCTCTTAGTATTAGTTAAATATTAGACAATTAATGAGCTAATATTTGTTTTACATGTAAAAACCACGCGAGGGCAATATACAAAGAATATTAATGTAATTCGTGAATAATATTATTAACCAATCTATTCAAAAAAATTACAAGTGTACATAGACGAAAATACTATACTTAAGACACCAAATCCAACATTGTACCCGTATTAAGATTTTATCCCCAGCTTCTGTGAAGAGTTGTGCATGTTTGACGTAGCTCAGGTGATACGATGCTTGCAAGTATGTTGCCTTAAGCCTAAGTTAGTGGCTCAAATCCCCTTGCATGCATTCTCCATAATTAATATTACGCACAATGAGCTTTTGTAGGTCATCTCTTCTCCATTATAGGCGTCCTCCTCTATGAATCGTACACAGCTCTACGCAGAGACTAAAGACAAACCCCCAACATAAGGACAATACCTTCAGTTGTTGAGGGTCCGATTAATTACTCAACAGATAACACTTTAAATACTTATCCTAAATGAGTCGAGCCCTTCAACAATTCCTTTCACATAAAGTTTAATGCTTATTCATATGTCATCATGTAATTCACTCACAATTCACAAAAATTATAAGAAAACTAAAGTCATAATTAAGTTGATTTTTCTTATAAAGAATAGCCCATGGGAGAATTAACCCAAAAAAGAAAGACCAATGGGAAATTATTTTTGACCATGTATTAAAAAATTAATTTTTTTGGTACCATATTTAAAAAAAAAGAAATTATTAAACTATGAGTTTTTTCAAAAGTCTAAGTCCTATAAGTTAATATAATTAACCTAAAAGTTTTGTCACATATCACGTTTATTAATTAAAATTTGATCACAATAATATTTATATATTTTATTATTTAAATGAAGATAATTTATTTTATTATATGAATGGGACCTTATTCAATTTGCAATCACACTTACCGGGCTGCTACAAGTGGATTGCAATTTTGTAATTTATTTATTTATTGGTATAAAGAAGAGGGAAATGATTTGTTCAAATAATTCCAACATTTTATTTTCGATTTAATAGCATAGAAAATACAGTAAAATGTTTAACAAAATAAAACGATGGTCGATTGGGTCTTAGCTTAATTGGTATGGGCATTGTTGTTAATGCAGAAGGATGTAGGTTTGAGTGTGTTAAAACGCATTATCTTCTTATTTATGAGTTGGGGAGAAATTATGGGTACTTTTTAAGCATTGTGTCAAAAATTTTACTCAAAATCACCTTTTAAAGATGATTATACGAATCAACCGAACAAAAACTCATACAAATTTTGTAAGATTGAAATAATATATATATATATATTTGCTTACACCTATTCTAAGTTTAATTAGTGGGGAAGACTATTCCTACAATTCTAGATCACCATCTTTGTTCCACAAAAACACTGAAACCTACTGTCTCCCACTTATAATTTTTTCCCCTTTGTGTGTTGTGTCTAAGACTTTGGGACATGTCATGAGGCAGACTTTGGGACATGTCATGAGGCTGACGCCATTGACATATATGTTAGTCATTTTATTATGGGTAAATTGCTACCAACATCACTAAATTATAAGTAAGTTTATATTTTAGTTACTCAACTTTAAAAAGTTATAAAATGATCACCGAACTATTTAAAAGTTTTTATTTGAGTTGTTGAGATGTTAAAATTGATGTTGTATGACCTTCTCTGTTTGCACTGCTAGAGCCAGACAATAATGGTAGCCCCCCCCAAATTTTAGGTGAAATTTTTAGAAAATTTTCATTTCTCTCTTGAAGTTTTTAGAAAATTTTAATTAGGCCCCCAAATTTTGAAAATTCTAATTATAACTTTTGATTTTTTAAAAATAAAATTTAATTAAGCTCTCTTAAAATACTTGGAAATTCTCATTAATCTCACAAAAAAATTTAAAATTAATTAGACCCTCCAATTTTTTCTTTTTTTAAAATGTATCATTAAACTCCAAAATTTTTTAAAATTTTACTAGCCCCCTCAAACTTTGTCCCAAGATCTACCACTATGCACTGCCTGTACCAACGGAAAGCTCTCCTTCCTCTTTTCTTCTGCAATTCAACTTTTTAGTTTAGTGATTTAAATGAAAACTTTTAAATAGTTCAGTGACCATTTTGTAACATATTAAAGTTGAATAACCAAAATATAAACTTATTAATAATTTAGTGACCTTAAGTGTAGTTTACCCATTATTTTTATTTTTTTTGGTTAATCCATTGATGTACTTTATTTCCACCATTTTGTGTTGAAATTGCAGCATTCTTAATTTCAACATTGAAGATTGAAAAAAACGGCAAAAGAATTTTGGGGTTTCCTTTTTAAGTTGTTTTTTTAGTGTTTCGCTCACGGTCTGTGTGGGATAATAGAAAAACTCAATGCTAGCTGCAGTAAATTTAAGACCATTTTTGCCCTAAAACCGCGTGGATCTTTTTCTATACATCTATACATATAATACTGTGTTGGGATCGAGATAAAATTTTCAAAAAAGAGTATGGGGTCAATGCTGAAAAGTTTGGTGTTAAAATGGTTTAAATTGAATATTTAATTTTTTTGGAGGGGTCAAAAATGAAAATTGTCCATTTGGCTAAAGCTAAAAAGGACTCAATTCAAGTGTTTATACTTAAGAGGGATTAAAAGTGAAATTATACCATTTAGGCTCCTAAGACTGAAATCAACTTTGAATTTTATAAGTTAACTACATTAAATGTTTTCAAATTATTGTTTAAATTTTAAATCAATATGTACATTTTATAACGGTTTAATTCAATTTTCAAAATACTAGTCCGATCATCGATTTAGGTTTTAAATGTTAACTTTATGTGAACATAAATAAAACATGTTAATCAGATTGTAAACACGTGCGTATCTATATGTTAAAAAAAACAAATGTCAATAAAATTTAAGTGATATAATTTTTTTTTCTTTTAACTTGTCGGATCCAAATTATCCATTTCTGTTTGGAGTCAATATAAGATTATAAAATTTGAGGGGGATAAAACTAAAAATCATGCGTTAAAAATGCTTAAATTAATTAATCAATTTTTTAAAAGACCAAAATTACAAAATTTCCATTTAACAAAAAATTAAAAAATTAAATTGAATCTTTTTAATTTTGAGAGGACCTAAAAAGCAATTTAGCAAAGGAGACCAAGGTCGCTGCCTGTCCCCTTTAACTACGTCCCTGGCTAGTATACACACGTTGAAAATTTTGAGCTAATATTTAATGTCCAAGTTAATAAATGACCTAACAAAAGAACTTGATTGATACGATATTGGTATTATAAGGACTCAATTAAAATATTTTAAAATTCAAATACCGATATAAAATCTAACCATAGTTTGAGGATGTTTGTTGCAATTAACCCTACATATTCTATAATCTTTTATACCATATCTGAAGATCAAAGTTTCTAAAAACAACTTGGCCGACATGAAAATGTCAAATATAGATAATCATCAATTTTGTTATGAAAAATCTTAGGTTTTTTTTTCAGCTTTATAGTTCATCTTCCACTAGTTTTTGTTGGTCTTTCACGCCATCCATGCAACATCCATCCATCCATCCATACATACACATACATACATTATCTTAACCGTTTCACAATAGCTCTTCGTTATGTAGTGTACATCCATTCATCTATCCATCCATACGTACATTACTTTAACCGTTTCACAATGACTGGTCGTTACATAATGTACATAAATTGAAATATAGATAACTGTCGGTCAAATCTCGAATTTCGAATATCCAACCTCAAACCTCGTTTAAATAAAAATTTAGTGGAAAAGTATTAAAGTAATGGTTGGATTAATTTGTAAAATAGTAAAAATATGAATAATGAATTAATAAGAGATGTAGTTTTGTTTTTTAAAAAGTTAAATTACTTTTTACAACATTATAAATATTTATTATTTATTATATTATTTGGGTTTTCTGTGTTTTTTTTTTATTGCGTCGGTGTTAGTGAGTTAAGTGATACCAACTCAATCTAAAGTTTTATTATAAGTATCAGAAATCCTACTACACACGTATGCGTACGGAAACCACAAATTTAGAACATAAATGTGCGTTTAAAAATAACATACAATAAATAATAAAACGTATGGTTTGAGGCCATCATAATAATATTAATTATAATTTAAAAAGAATGGGTGTTTCTGTAAATTCATAAGTGAGTTCGTGATCTGATTAAGGATGACACCAACTCAATAAAATGCTTAAATAAAATAATTGGATTTTTTGTATGACTTAGTTATAAACCAAGTGTGGACCACTTCGAATTTTGGCTGCTTGTGTTTTTTTAAAAATAATTTTATTATAGATTCTGATCATATCTATTTTTTCTTTTGTATAATGCCTAAAACTACTCATAGCCCATCCTCAGCCCATAAATAGGAGGATAATGCACTTCAACACACTCAAACCCACGTCTTCCTGCATTGGCAACAGTGCATATGCTAATCGAGCTAAAACTCAATTAAAATGGTTAGTGTCTTTGTAGGAAATATCAAATTTTAAAAAAAATAACATTTTTTTAGATATTTAATTATTTTAAGTGTTTTATTGAATTATTTTCATGAGTCAACCAAGCACCATCTCAATTACAAAAATACTAAAATACCTTTTTCTTATACAAATTAAGTTATATTTTTATAATGGTATTTTTGTCTTTTTTCTTATATTATAAATCAATGAAATTTTAGTCATAATGAGATTTAAACACATAACAGTTAACACCTCTCTATAACGAACAATTAATTTTACAATTGTAATCAAAGTATCAATTAATTTTTATATAATTTTTAATAAATATATTTATTATATAATTCTTTTACTTACATCGTAAATATACCGTAAATCTAGTAATATATTTAAGTTCACCGTGTCCTTCCATTTAATACAAGGAGAGTTTCTCTTGTCAAGGAAATAAAATTTTTAAGTAGTGAAATGGATTATCTGGGCGAATCGAGCTGAGCAGGAAATTGATTTCTTTTTCTAAAATCGGGTCATAGTTCGATTTGACCCATGAATATATCTTTTATACAATGTCTACTTCTATCCATAACCCCAAATCTTTAAATCGGAAGAAAAATGCATTTACGAGTGGTCGAACCCACATACTCCTTGTTGTTGCAATAACAATGATGCCAACTAAATTAAGACTCAATTACACCCAATCAAATAATGATTTAAAAACTAAAATTCTATATAAATATTAATATAAAAATATTTGTTTAATATTTATTTTTACCAATTTTTATTTTTAGTTTCTCAATGTATCTACCGGAGCGAACCTAGTAACTAATCCTCCGCATTCGATAGGTCCATTAAGGGGTAAATGTTTGGTCACGAGTTTTAAAACTGTTCCGTACCCAGAGCAAAAATCAAACCCTTGACCACTAACTAAGATAGGAGAAATACTTATCACCTCACCTAACTCTCGTAGTTTTTTACCAATGTTTCAAACTACGGAAATGTACTTAAATATAAAAAGAAAAGTTTTAAAAAAAATTAGGTCATGGGTCATGAGGTCAACAAAGAAGGAAGAGTTATTCAAACTAGAAATGGTCGTTTTTAGAAGACAAAAAAGCCAAAAGAAATGTAAAAACATAACCCAAAAAAATTTGTGAAAAACATAGAAAGCAGCCAGACCAGACACCAATGTAGAATTTTTTTTTTTGTTAATTTAATGATGTCATTTTTTAAAATTTTTTATATGGGCTTATTTCTTCTATAAATAATACCCCATTTCAATGCAAGAAAAAAACCCCCACAAAAATTTCCTATCAACATTTTATGATCATCATCCTATAACTCTTCTTTTTTTCTCTCATTTAAGTCCATTTCTTCTTTTACACTAAAATCTTCCCATATGTTTAAGATGGAATTTAGAGAACCAACCCCATCCGCCGTTGCTTCTCCGAATTCTTCGAACCCGTCATCCCCTTCGACACCTACGTCTCCGCCGGTCGTCATTAGTCCTTGTGCTGGTTGCAAGATTTTGAGGCGAAGGTGTGCCGATAAATGCATGTTGGCCCCGTATTTCCCTCCAACCGAACCGGCTAAGTTCACCAACGCTCATCGGGTTTTTGGTGCTAGCAACATAATCAAGTTCTTGCAGGTAGTTTATTGATAGTTTTACTAGGAGATTTTCCATGTGAAGAGTATTGGCTAGTTGTACCAGTGTGAAATGCTTAAAAGGTTTTCACTTTTTTTTTAGAGAAATAAAAGAACTTTTACTTTACGAAAATTAAAAAAGTTAGTCCCTCTATTTTAATTTGTTAGGTTTCAACCCTCGTACTTTACAAAAATCGAAAGTTAATCCAATTGTTGATAAACATATGAACTTGTTGAATTGTTAGTTTTCAAGTTATTGATATCACCCAATTGGACTTACTTCTCAATTTTTGTAACAAAACAGGGATTAATTTCTCAATTAAACCCTAATAAACTCAATTTGTATTAAGTCAAAATTGAATAAAAAAATTTTGAGTCGACTCAACCAAACCCGAACTAAAATATTTTTAGAACATCTTCTTCTAACCTATTTTTTTTTAATACGTTTAGGCCTAACATTTCTCATTCTATTAAATGAATGCTTTATATCAAACAGCAATATGAAAAGCTAGTTTTGAATTGATTTGTTCATATTAGGTAGAATTACATATGGTGCATGTGCTAACGACCCCACTTTATTTCATCAAATGTTGACACTTCCTAATTACATTTTCTTTGACTATGTCAAGAATTATTCGTACCCAATTTCTTTTTCTCGATCTGATGTCTTGATATTCAGTAGTTATATTGTGCCCCAATTAAATCTAGAGTTAAATCGTGTCAGAGTCTAGAGGCAAAGCAAGAAATGTTGTTAAAGGTTGAGATTAAGTTATATGTTTTTATTATTGTATTGGCTTATATCTAATTTATGGTTTTCAAAAGTACTAAATCAAAATTCTAGAATTTTTTTAAAGGCCAAACTATAATTTTATCATATACTAAATTAATATTTTAGATATTTCAAAAGGACTAAAATAGAAATTTTCTATTTTAAGAGACCAAGGCATAGCCTACCCCTCCTTTTGCCCTTATCGGACCCATCAAACTTCAACTCAAAACCTTATACTTCTGCATGTTGAATTTCTTCACTACATTGAGTTCTCTTCATCAATGATATTTGATTTTTTTTCCCACACATTAAGGCCTATTCATTTGTTTACTTATGGTCTTAGTTTTGAGATTAATTTGGTTCAAATTGTAGTTTTGGTCCTTTTACAATACTCAAATATGGGATTCAGTCCAAATACTTTAATTTATCATAATTTGGTCATTTTAGTTTTATAATGTCATCTTTTAGTCTAAATGGTTAATATTATTAACTACTCCGATTAGAATATTATTGTGAACTTTCTTAAAATCCATTTTAACATGATGGGTCGAAAGGGTTAAATCGTGAACTTGAGCATAAAAGGGGACTAAAACAATAATTTGACCTATTGATAAGAAAAGTTCATTAAAGCCTAAAGGTGTAGGTGTAGACTTTCCTTTCGCAGTGACATACTGACATGAACAGGGGCTTTGGGGAATAAAATGGTGAAATTTTATTTTAAGTCTTTCTATAAATTTAACAATTTACTTTAGCCCCCAGTAACTTATATTTTTATCTACAACCCCTTTCAGGAACTTCCAGAGTCACAAAGGGCCGATGCAGTAAGTAGCATGGTGTACGAAGCTAGTGCGAGGATCCGAGACCCGGTGTACGGCTGCGCTGGGGCAATCTGCCAGTTGCAGAAGCAAGTCAACGAGCTCCAAGCACAGTTAGCCAAAGCTCAAGCCGAAGTGGTCAACATGCAGCTACAACAAGCGAACCTCGTGGGGGCTTTGCTTTGCATGGAGGCGACTGCGCCGCCTCCTCAACCGCATCCCCAACAACTCGCCGTCGACACCTTCATGTGTAGCCCACAAAGCTACCATAGCAATCCCGGCTTCATCGACGACGACGAGAACAACAACAACCTAGGATCCTTATGGGAGCCTCTTTAGACATAACTGATGTCAAAGGTCCCATGAAACTCTTCTAAAGGAGAAGTTGAAGGACATTAGATTAATAAAGGCCAAGTTACGATTCTAGTCCCTCTATTATACTCAAATTTCATATTTAATCCTTATACTTTAATTTGACATAAAATTATTCTAATTTACTTTTATAATGTCATTAGTTAGTCTAAATAATTATCACCGTTAATTATTCTAGTTAAAATATTGGCATGGCTTTCTCGTAAGAGACACTTCTTTCAACACAAAGTAATTCATGTTAACATGATGAGTTGAAAGGAAAGCTTCTTAAAAAAAAGCCACATCAACATTTTAATCGGAATACCTATGATGTTAATTGTTTGAGTTACCTAATGACGCTATAAAAATAGAAGGATAAAAATATGTCAAATTAAAATATAGGGATTAAATCGCACAATTGAGCACAGTGAAGGGATTTAAAACCATATTTGACCATTAATTAATATTTAACTTTAAACATTGGTACTAATAGGTTATGATAACTTTGTATAGACGAAAAGATACCTCCAATTTGTTTCTAAACTTTATTGATGTGCTAATTATGAAATAACTTTTTCCTTCGGTCAAATTCTAGTTTTGGTTCCTTATTCTGCTTAAATTTGAAATTTAGTCCCTTTAATTTGATTCACTCTACTTATAATATCATTGGTTACTCTAAATAGAATGATATTTTTTTCTTAAAAACAGTCTAGACTAACAAATAACATTATAAAAGAAGGAAGACTAAATTATAAAAATTGAAGTATAATGACTAAATCTAACAAATTCGAGCATACTTGAAAAAAACTCGCATCAATAATTCAACCATAATAGTTAAGGGCGTTATTTATATGGACTAACAAATGACACTATAAAAGCAGGAGGACTAACTTATAAAAATTAAAGTATAATGACTAAATCTAACAAATTCGAGCATATTAGAGGGACTAGAATCATATATTCTAACCCTTTTTCTTTTGCATTAGACTCCCCCACTCGATTTTTTTTTTTTTTACTTACTGAAGTGGAATTATGGCATGTAAAAAGAAAACCTATAGCTAGACTCAAAATTTGGGTTTAAACCTAATTTCCACTAGTAACAAATTTTAGGTCACCCACTAATACTATTTATGATATACTTAAAAGTTTATGTTTGATTTAATTCCTTGTCAAACAAGTTTTTGACCTATCTCTATTAGTTTTCAATTCTGTTATTTGAGTCGGAACGGATTGAGAATTTATCAGTATACTGGACCGAACACAAGGGTTGAATCGATCCTTACACTGGTGAAACTAAAAAATTTTTAGGGTTAGAATTGAATTATAAATTTTTGAAATTTCAAAATATAATTTTATCATTCATTACTTTATTTAATTACTTTTTAAAGGGTTAAAATTATTTTTTCCTTCTATTTTTTAAAGGGCAAATTTATCATATATCAATTTATAAATTTATTATTCACGCGGTACTGAAAGGTTAAATTTCTATTTTTTACCCCTAGACCTATGAGCTAATTGCTCGATAAAAATTAGAAATCAGGATGAAAAGTAAACCAATTGAATCGAATTTTTAATTTTTTTAATTATTATTGAATCGGCAATTGAACTGAAAATTAATTATCTAATTTTAACAAATTTTTTAAAAAAAATCAAATTGAAATTAAATATGTGTGCCTAAATCAAAGTGTACTTTTCTAAATGACTAATCATTTTCCTAATACAATGAAACATTTTTCAATTTTATTTTCCTAAATTTGACTAATTAGGGTGACTAGTTTGACCTTTTTGGAAGGTTCAAGACCTTATCTCAACTAATTCACCACCACAATTTAATTTCTTTCCTTATTATTATTATTATTATTATTATTATTATTATTTATGAATCGGATTATATCATAATTCAAAAATATTTTTATTTAAATTTAATTTATAAATTAATTTATTATTTAACTCGATATGGATTTAACTCGATATATGATAATTCACTTGAAAAATTCAATTTATAGGAAATTCAAAATTTTAATAAATTTAATAATAAACATTAAAAAAATAATTGACTTATAAATAATAAAAGTCTATACCAAAATTTTTCTTAATAAAAATCTTCATAATTAATTATCACTTAATAGTCAACATTATCATAATTTATATTTTTTTTATCTTAATATCATACCTATCATTTAAAGAAAAATCTTTAATTTATGAACTTTATTTAATATTTAATTTTTTAGATATCTTGTTTTAAAATTTAAAATTTTACATTTCTCAAACAATATAATTATATTCAACCTAAACCTAAACCCGAACCCTGAACCTCGAACTCGACCCTGAATCTTGAAGTTTAGAATTCAAGGTTCGAGTTCAAGTTTGGGTTTGAGTTTCGGATTTGGAGTTTGGGGTTCAAGATAAAAAAATTACTAAAATTATGTGTCAATGACATGAAAAAAATTGTGATTAACAGGGCACATGCAAATGTTTCAAAAACTAATGGTCTTGATTTTGAGACTTTGTCTCCTTTTTGGAATTCTGATTTTAAATCATGTGCTTCCCACGTGATTTGATCTTTCAAATGGCTACAATAAATTTGTCATTTTTTGGTAACAAAGTTTATTTTTATTTCTTTTCTTTGAAAAAGACAAAATGAAAAATCATATTTTTCCCAACATCCCATTATTTTCCATGCTCAATTTCTTTTAAAAAAATCTGATAACTTTTATCGGTAAAAGAATTTCTCTAGTCTTTCTCAGTTTTGATATTGAGTAAATTGATCATTTAAAAAAGAATTTGTCAATTTCGAAAATGAGCAACCAATGACAATTTATCCTACTTTTAATTTGTATAATAACAAGTTTATCTTCAATGTTTACAAGTTTTGTCATTTTTGTCATAATTCTAAAACTAATCAACAAATTTAGAATCGGGACCAAATTGATAGGATATGTAAATGTTTAGGGATAAATTTATTGAATTTGTTAGAATTAAGACAAAATTGAGGGTTGTTATACCAATCAAAGGTAGGATAATTTGACTAAAAAAGTTAACATCATGACTAATTGTCTTTAGTTACTCACTTTCGAAATTGAGATGGACTAAATTGCTATGTTTTTTTTAAATAGACCAATTTACTCGATATCAAAATCAAGGAGGATCAAAGAGGTCTTTTACCTTTTTGCATTTATATAATGTTAATCTTTTTAACCCTATAATATTAATTAAGAGGGACTGAATTATCACATTATTCCAATACATGAACAACTGCCAAGTTCAGGGATTAACTTGGACAAAAAAAGTTCAAGCCCCAATATGGGAATAGTTGTTAAGATCAAGCTCCCCAAAAGTGGATTAACCCTATAATTTACTTTATAAAAAGGGACAAAGTAGCATTTAGTCCCTGAACTTGGAAACTTTTCCTAACTTGGTCCCTAAATTTTTTTGTCCATGTTAATCCCGCACTTGACATGTTTTTCCAATGTGGTCTATAAAATTGAACATAGATTCCATTAAAGTATGATGACATGACACTTTGACAAAGTACCACATAATCACTTAAAAAATTTTTAAAAAAATATAAAATCTAATCGATATAAAAAATTATATATATTTAAAAAAATTATGTGACAATGCGGTACAATCTCAAAATATCACATCATCACATTTTAACGAAAATCTAAATTTAAGGATCAAATTGAAAAAAGCTGTCAAATTCTAAAACTAATATGGATTAAAAAAATTTCGAGGATCAATATAGAAAGATTGTCAAATTCAAAGACTAAATATTACGTTATATATTATAAAAAATATCATTTTTAATTATTTTTCAATTTAATTGATTTATATCATTCCAATTTAATTTTTAATTTTTAATTATTTTTAATTATTGTCAAATTCATGTGCATTGTTCCTTAGATTTTGATGATATTTTCATGGCTGAATGCCACCATGGCCATGGAGCTCCTCTCTTACCCATACTTCATTCAAAGCCATATAATAATGACACCCACGTTCCAACATTTATTCCATCCTTAATTTTCGAAAAAAAAATAAAAATTTTATTCATTCAAGCATGAAAGTCTAGTCGATATTTGAGAGAATTTTAACAAAAATATTGACAAATTAGACAACAATTAGGTCGTGTTTAAAAATATGACAGTTTATTTTCAAGTTTTAATTATATATATCCTATATATTAAGGAGATAATTGAGTTAGTGTCGTTCATCAATCAGATATAAACTCAATTATGAAATTACTAAAAACCCATTTTTTTACAAAATAAGAAATATTGTTAATGGGTATTTGTGTCTTTTAATATTTTGATAAGTTCAGAAAAATAAGTACACATTATAAGATTTGAACTTCAGTTATATTTTTTTCACTAACTCAACTTTATTATCATTTCAACTAAAATCACATCTGGTTTTTATGTCAAATTTTTAGAAATATTTTATATTCGAGTCTTTAACTGAGTTGGTATCACGAGTCAACCAGGCATCAACTCAGTTAGAAAACGACTAAAAACCTATTATGTTTATAAAGAAACAAATATTATTATGATGTTTTTATCTTTTACGTTTTTATATAAAACCTATTATAATCAATTTAAATCCGAAAACATACCTATGCATGATGGGGTTTGAAGTTAAACCTACCATTTCAACCAAAACTTCATTTATTTTTATAAATACATTTTTAGAGCCACTCAAATAAAAATCAAACCTTTTAAGAATTGGTCACATAATGATCAATCATTTTTAAATTGTCAAATAATGACTATACCTATTCGAACGTACTCAAACACGAACAATAAAAAATAAATAAATAAACAAAACCTTAATTACAACAAAATATTAATCCTCAAAATTTGTAATAAAATAATCCTTAACCAATGTCTATAACCCTAGTCATCTTAGAGCCTATATCCGTACGATGTCTGACACCCGCGTTCAATGCATAAGATCCTCCTAAAATCTCCCAAGTACAAGGAAAGGGAAAAAACATATGTAAAATACATATTCATATCCAACACTAACATTCAAGTCAAGTCTGAGTAACATAGCTCTGGTCCATGGAACCTATCTCGTAAATGCACTGGTATATTCTACCATGATGATGTACCAATGAGAAGAAAATACACTGACCTACAGCTACAAGAAAATTTAAAGGGAGTAGAAATATTATGTTGTATTTTATTGTAATCAAAAGATACGAGTTGCAATATTTTTCAGCCAACAAATGTTATCAATTAAATAACTACGGCCTATGTTGCACCGACTCTTCATTTTACTTGAAACACCTGTGTCTGATAGTAGTGCCTGATGCATATCGGGGATATGAGTACAAAAATATGACCCCTTTTTTCCAGTCAAAAGAATATTCCACCTAGCATAGCAAAGAGGATCCATTGCTATCATACCTCAATCACCTAGGTACCAAAAACGAAGACGGGATGCTTCAACCCAATTCGTCAAGCACATCCTCTTCCTCACATGGGTGGCCACCTGGTGTGCCGCTTTATTTGCTTGTCTCTTCACAATTCAAAACTCAATAGCTTCACACTTTATACATCTAACCTCAATTTTTCCTTTTCAGCTAGTCTTAACCCTCTCTTGGAGCTGCAGCTTCAGCCTGGACTGCTGAGTTTTATGTTTCTTACAGTCCCATGTCGCACAACCATTTCAACATTCTCATTCCAAATTACAACTCCTATTCGTCCCTTTCCCACCATAAGCTCCATCGCAGTTAACTTTTGTCCAAGTAGCCTTTGGCCTTTCCCATTTAGCCTTCTCTACCTCTTTACTGTCTAGCCTCTCGTTCGCTCCTTTAGCTTCCCGCAAAAGTTCAGCGACGTGCTGCCTGCATAACGGCAAAACGGTCATTGTACTAGCTTCCTTCTCCACATATTCTGAATTCTTGCTATATTATTAGTATGAATCTCACCATAAAAAACACCTTGATCTTAGCAGGCACCAATGCATAACGGCATAATGGCCGTTGTACTAGCTTCCTTCTCCACATATTCCGAATTCTTGCTATATTATCAGTATGAACTCTCCATAAAAAACACCTTGATCTTAGCAGGCACCAATACATATCCACTTCCAAACTTTTTTATCGATGACATGGGAAGTAGAACAAACCTCCCCTTTTGTTCTCCTTATTTCAGCACCCGATATCCAGACTCAACCGTATATTCCCCATCAGCCTCCAAGGACCCTTCAAATAGATGAAAAGACTTAAAAAGAAAAAGAAAATACCCACATCAAATACCTACTCATGTCAAACACATTATCGTATCCAAAACTCACAACTGAGTTAGAGTACACATAGACTGAAACATATATTTCACACATGGAAAAGAAAAACCAAAGATATTGAGAATAAAGCATTTTGAAAGGTTTTCAAATGCTGCATTGATTGTTGACAAAAAATGCAGCATCAAAGCTTGAACTATGATATTCCTAAATCCCTAAATCACATACATTAACATCAATTCATACAAATGCAAATCTAGATAGAACAAACATGTATAAATGAAAGAAAATGTTTAAAAATAATAATTAAAAGCATGCTTCTTAGGGTTTTGTTTTTCTTTTTTTGTCGATTTATCATCTATGTCAACTAAAATTAGTTCAATATCAGGACTGTCAACACATATTATAGTAGTTCGGTTAGAATGAATGATGGTGAAGTAACGATTTACGCATATTAGGACATAAAATGTTATGAGCAAAAACTAAAATTCTTGCATGCAATACCTGATCCGGCTTCTTTCATTTCAATCCCCATAGCTATCCTCCATTGCATAAAGAAGTTTCTGATAAGTATGTCCATCGACAAGATCTTTACTTTGCAACTCTCTTAACAATCCCATGGCTTCCTCGACCCTTCCTCTTCTGCAAATCTCATCCAAAACCGTTCTATATGTTATCAAATCAGCAGACTTCCGCATTTCAATCATCTCTCTCAAATAATGCACCGCTTCTTCAACCTCTCCAGCAATTGCCAAAGCATTCACAAGGGAGTTATACGATTTACCACTAGGAGTAAACCCATTTCTCTTCATTTCATCACACAACTCCCTAGCATTATTCGTTCTACCTTGCGCACATAACCCGTAAATCAAATAATCATAGGAAAAAGCATTAGGCAAGCACTTGTAAACCACACCCATCTGGTGAAACACACGAAGAGCATCATTGACATGAAGTGAAAGCACGTATCCTTTTATCATAGAATTCAACGTGAAAACATCAGGTTCGATCCCGTCATCAACCATTTGCCTGAACAAACACCTAATAGTCTCCATATACATATGGTTTATATAAGAATCCTTTCCCCTACTCAACATCGCGGTAAAAAGAATGTTATACGTCCTAATAGACGGCCTACAATCGAATTTCCGATTGTTCCTCATATGCTTAAATATATTCACAGCTCTAGTTAACTTCCTGGCTTCAGCAAAAAAGTAAATCATGGTATTATAAAGTGGCTCAGAACCGAACGAACGAAGTGCGAGCACTTGGTTAACAACAACATCCATTTCTTCATACATTTTCGCAACACCGAGCTTCTTTATAGTAATATGATAAGTGGAAACATTGTGCTTAAACCTAGGTTGTTGAGCAGCCCAATTGAATAATTCCCAACACAATAAAGGATCATCCTCTAGTGTTATTACATTGTAAAGCTCATCAGCAGTGAACCTAGGTGGGAGTTGTGAAATGACTTGTTGAAATTTAGCTTGGTCAAGAACAGGCTTTTGACTAGCTTTTAATCTCTTATTGACCCTCCTTCTATATGATCTTGATGGGGCTTTAGTTGAGTAAAAATAAGTGTAAATTTGATGTGAAATTGAAGTGGGAGATGTAATGGATGATGGGTTGATTTGAGTAAAGGTAAACGGGCTGTGTTGAGGGTTTTTGAAGGTACCTAAATTACAAGAAAAAACAGAGTAAAAGGGGAAATAGTGAAATGGGCACCTGTGAAAAAGATTAATCAAGCAATTTCTACGAAGAGCTATCATTTTGATGTTCATCAAATGAATTTGCAACTGGATTTATGGCAATAACAAAGAATATGTATGTATATAATTTTCTGTTTGCTTATCGGGAAAACAAGAGAAAAAAAAAAGAGAAAATGGGTGCTGCAAATCTAACCTCGAAACATATCGGAGAAGGCACTGAACGGTGAGTAGCACAGCACCAAAACGTAAAATTGATGGCTGTGTTTTAGCTCTATGCCCATACAAGAACAGTGGCTAACAATAAGAAATTAAATCACCAGTAAAACCTTGAGCCCTCCAAAACAGTGGTGTTGATGGCCCGGACCGAGACCCGAGCCCAGTTTCAAAAAAATCAGGCCCTGTCTTAGGATCGGTCCAGTCCGCATTAAATAATTTATTTTATTATTTATATAGCTATTTTTATTTTTTTGGGAAAACTTCATCTAAGGTTACTAAACTATTAGTGAGTTTACATTTTGGTCACTTAATTTCAAAATGTTACAAATTAATCACTAAACTGTTCAAAAACTTTAATAATTAATCCGGAGCAAACCAAGAAAAAACCCAATTGTTTGGCATTTTTGGTGAATCGAGTAAAAACTAATTTAATACCGTAGAAAAAAAAGTTGGCTAACGCCTTGTTTGATGAAGTGTTGAAAAAATCTAATCAACTGAAAATTAGTATTTCAGCAACTTAATTTCCCAAACAAGTTTGATTCCAATAGTAAAAATTACTAGATAAAATATTTTTCACGACAAAATGTCTCAAGATGTTATTTATCTCAAAATGTCTCACCAGTGAACTTAACAAAAAAAGATTAACGATGTTAACAATTAGAAGGACTAAATTACAACTATACGAAAAGTTCAGGGACTTCGAACATATTTTAACATTTCAATTATTTTAAATATCGGGGATAAAACAGTTTTTAATCATTGAATTTAACAACCTTATCCAACTTGGTCCCGAAACCTTCCTTTTGTTCAAATTAGTCTCAAAAGTCAAAACTAGGCAACTTTTCTCATTTTGGCTTCTGAACTTGGATTCTATTAAGGTCCAATTATGTAGCACTTTGATATTGTGTCATGTCATCACTCGAAAATATATGAAATTTTTATATAAAATATAAAAATGAAAAAAATATAAAAATATAATAAAATTATTAAAATTTTGTTTTTCTAATGATAAATGATGATGTGGCACAATCCGATAGTGCCATATCATTAGACTCTAAGTTCAAGGACCAAATCGGGAAGAACTTTCAAGTTCCAAGGAACAATTTTTTAAAAAACTAATATAAAAAAATATCAAATTCAAGGACAAAATGCTACATTATTCCTAAATACATTAAACGATTCTCAAACATTGTCAAAATACAGGGAGTAAAAGCACATTTTAACCTTTTAATTCAATAAAAAAACTACCTTAAAAGTACCATGGAGCTCTTATACTAAAAATTAGATTATATTTTGCCCCCTCTATTTAAAATATGGATAAATTAGTCCCTATAGTTAAATTAAAGAGTAAAAAAGCCATATTGTTAAAAATTGATCCATGTATGTTAGCATAAAGTACACATGGCACATCACGTTTTACTATTTAGTTACTCTGTTAACCATGCCAATTTTTAATAGTAGAAACAGATGAAATTTTTAACAAAAAAAATTACTATTTGATCTAATGTACAAGAAATAATTTATCTATTTATCAAGTAGAGGGGATAAAATGCAATTTAAAACCTACTATAAGGGCTTCCATGATATTTTTACCAAAAACTACCCAGCATTCACCGTAGAAACCAAGCCAGTATTGCACGACAGATCCTTCAAAACCAAAGCTCGATCTCCATTAACGTCAGCTCCCATGGATTCTTCGACCATCGTTTCGATGTTTACTCGAAAACCCATTTCTTCATTAGCTCGAACAAAGGCTTTCATAGCTTCTCTTCTTCGTTCATGCTCTGCAGCCCTACTAACCCCCCCCCCAAAAAAAAAAAGAAAAAGAAAAACACAAACACACACAATAATTTAGTTTAGTTTCCATGGGGATACCTGCAAACATTGTGAGAAAACATATATATATGTTGAGAGAGAGAGAAATTTTAGAATTATCATACTCTTTAAACCGGGAAAAATGGTGGGTAATGCCGGAAATACAGAGAGGAAGGCCATGAAAGCTTAACATTGAGTTTATGCAATATTTGTTTGAAGAATAATAAGACAAGGGAAGAGGAGGAGTTTAAGTAAGGGATTGAGGGTGTTGGTCTTTTCAAATAAAAAATCTATTTATTTCGCATTTTGATATCATTGGGAGAGATATTCACGAACTCCCAATATAAATAAAACGAACATGAAAAATACCCCGCATAAATAAAACAGACATGAAAAGTACGACAAAAATTATTTTGATTGTTTTTTGGTAAATTACATTTAAAGTTGTTAAACTATTAGTAAGTTTATGCTTTAGTTACTTAACTTTAAAAGGTTATAAAATGATTACTTAACTATTCGAAAGTTTTTGTTTAAGTCACTGGATTGTTAAAATCGTTGTTGTATGGCTTTCTTTGTTCACACAACCTGCAGTAATCGAAAATTCTCCTTCCATTTTCTTCTATTGTTCTTTTTTTTTTCATCAAACAGCTTTTAATATTATGAATCTGTGAACTGAACTCTAAATAACTTTCTTCTCGTATCTTTAACATTGGCTATCAAATTAACTTGAATATGAGATATAATTTTTTACTCATAAATGAGTATTATTTCACCGTACTGATTATTGAATCGTTATTCTTTATATGTAATCGTAGGATAGATAATTATTGTGGTATTAATTATTTGGATCGTTTTATAATTTTTTAAATAGTTTAATAGATACATGGATAGTTTTCTTTATTGCCTGGTGGCCTTCGTATGGTCATTTTCTTTATTGATTTAAGGTTGGAACACGTGCATGTGTTGTTATATTTATGTGGTCTATTTTTGTCTCTCTTTTAAAGCATTTAACACGTGGCAATTTATAAATATTGTGTACTATATCATTAAAATATGTTATAAGCTTTTATATTTTACGAATTTGAAATGTAATCATTGTACTTTTATTTTTAAAAATTTAATTTTTTTTTATTTTTTAAATTTTAAAATTTAAGTGTAATTGTTAATACTGTTATTTTTTTATTAATTATAATGTCTTGTTTTTACAAGGCTATCAAATGAATATTTTTTATTAGGGTTAAATAGTAATTTACCCCCTACAAGTGATTTTTTTTGTTCTCAACTTGGTAATTATGGTTTTATTCCGTCAATCACTTTACTCCATGCCGTTACAAAAAGTGACATGGTAATGTTGAACAAATCAACAACCAACACGTGGCATGATATATATTAAAAGTAATTTTCCATTTTTTCCTTTATTTACATTTTTATTTCCATTTTGTATTTTTTTAACAAATATTGTGTCATGTGTCAGTCGTTGATTGGTTCAACATTGCCATTTATCAAAATGAGAACAAATAAAAAATATCAAGTACCACATTGAGGAATGAGGTATAGTTCAAAGGGTAAATTACTATTTAACCTTTTTTACTACTTCAAAATGTTACACCAATAAATTTAGCGGTGTTAACAATTGAACTTAAATTTTGCCATTTGAAAAGTAGAAGAACTAAATTTCTAAAAATAAAAGTATAGGGACTAAAATCTAAATTTTTTAAAAGTACAAGAACTTATGACATATTTAAACCTTTTATTAAGCATAAATTGCACTGGTAGTCACTCAACTATTTGTAAATTTCTTTTTTGGTCACCCAATTATAAAAAGTTACAAACTTGTCACCCAACTATTCGATTTTGTCTTTTTTGGTCATTGATGGTTAAATGGCTAATAGAAAGATGATGTGATAGCTTTTAAATTTAGCATAATAGCATTTTTAATCCTCAACATTTATATATTGTGTCATTTAGTTATGATTTTAAAAAATTAACCCTCAACATTTATACATTATGTAATTTGGTCTTTTTTGCAGTTTTTTGCGACTCTTTTACTTAAAAAGCTCAAAAAATTTATCAACTAAAATTGATCAAAAATATACAAAAATAGAAACACTAAAAGATCCAAGATAATATTTTTCATTTTTTCTCATTCGTTTAAAATTAACCCCAATTTCATAAAAGAACCCTTAAAAAAGGACTAAATTACACAATGTGTAAACGTTGAGGATTAAATTTTTTAAAATTAAGACTAAATTAACACAATGTATAATGTTAATGGTTAAAATTACTTCAAATTTTACTCAACGTCATTGCTAATTTTGCATACTAGCTTCACCTTCAATGACACCCAAAACTATGGGTTCACGAAGTATTATTCTTATTTTCATCCTTCAACAATCCATACACAATGGGTACGGATACTTCATTTCACTCATTTTCATTATGTAAGTGCTCGTGTCGAATCAATTTCAATTTAACTCGTTTTAAAAATTATGAATCGGTAAATAAACTTTAAAAAACTAAATTGAGAACGTTAGGAAGTAAAGTGGGAAAAATAAACTTTAAGAACTAATGTGGGAAAAGTGTATACTTTGAGGACTAAAGTGTGCATTAAAGCCTATTTACAAACTATCAATGTCCAAATCAAGGACCAAAGTGAGAAAAACGTATACTTCAAGGACTAAAGTGTGCATTAAAGCCTATTTACATACTATTATTGCCCAAATCAACGTCAAACCGTTGACTAATTATCTAAGAGAAAAAAAATGCTGATCGTCCAAAATATTACTATTTTACCCTCCACATTTCACTCTTCTCCCCCACCTCTCTCTCTCGCAGAAATTAAAGGAAGAAAAATACTCACACACACACACAAAAAAAGAAATCACATTATTCTCCCAAAACCATGGCAAGAGGTTCCTCCCAGTCGCAAAACACCGCTTCCTCCACCACCACCCGTCCCGGCGTCATGGCTCCTCGCGGTTCCGCTGCCGCGACTGCCGGAATGCGTCGTCGCAGGGTTACGGGAGGCGCTGCTGCCACCTCCGAATTGACCACCGTCGGCTCCGGATCGAGCAACATGCTCCGGTTCTACACAGACGATGCTCCGGGCTTGAAGATCTCCCCTACCGTTGTTCTTGTCATGAGTTTTTGCTTCATTGCCTTCGTCGTTGCTCTCCACGCTTTTGGCAAGATCTATCGCGCCAAAGCTGGAGCCGGAGCTGGACCGTGAATCATGACCAGAACGCGGTCTCTTTTTTTTTTTCGGATCTATGAGCTGTTCTTGAATCGGTAACTGAATAACAATCGATTTGGTTTTAACTTTTCGATACTGTAAATGATGGATGGGTAGCAAGCTTGTAATTAACTAATGGTGTTTGATCCAGTTATTTTTCATACCTTCTGTTTTTTTCCCGAGAAAGTTAATTTATTTTCTTTCATTTTGTACATTTTTTTTATCAAATTGCAGAAACGGGATTTGCTTAACCTTTTACTAGCTTTAATTTAAATTTAATCGGAAAAAAATGAAGTAAGAATATTCTTTTAAGTCGAAATTAAATTATATGCGAAATTTGTTCGTTTTAATAATTTATATATTTATAATTTTTAGAATATTAAATTAAAGTATAATTTTATCATTATTAATTTAAAATTTTATAAATTATAAAAATATTTTTCATTTTACGGCAGTGGGGTGTCAGCCACTTTAAATCCGCCTTGATTTTAGGTTAAAGTTTATTTTCTTGGAATCTTTTGGGCAAGGAACAATTTTCTCAATTTTGCATTTAAATTTTAATGATTTAAAATTTTTTATTTATTTGGAAGCTAAGTTTTTTAATTAAATATTTTAATAAAAGTGTTTGACTTTTTCATTAGAAATTCCATTCAATTCTAAAGATGACATGATTAGTAAGATAATAATCACGTGTATCTTGTTTTGATATATAATAATTAATTTTTAACAGTAAAAATAAATAAAATTTTTAATAATAAATGACTAGTGTATTTTTTAATCTAACGTTAAAAATTAATTTACATATTTTTTAATAAAGGGTCAAAAATGTAATTCGACTCTCATTACAAAAACCTGAGCTTTAATCACTAACATTTTTTTAATTATTTAAAGAGTTTTTATTTGTGTTTTATTTTTTTATTGTGATTTTAAAGTTTGAAGTCTTGAATTATTATTATTTTATTTAATATTGTATTTGTACAATAAGAGAATAGTTTTTTTTAACTCTCGTAGGATATAATTAAAGGATGTTCACTTATAGAACCTATCATGGTTTTTGCCTTCGAGCGAGCCTTTATTTGGGTAGTTCTCTTTAAATGAAGTGTGTGCGTGTGTGATGTAAGTATATCTTCATGTGTGTATTAACTGTCGAAACCATTTTCAAATTTGAAAAAATGGGGATCGACTTTGAAAATAGGAATTGGAAGTCGCCACCGATATTTTATTGTGGTGTGATCGGACCACCTCGAAAATAATTTTAGGTCTGCGAATTTTGAGAAAACAGGTTAGGGAGTCGGTTACGCACGAGGATGGGTTAGCACGCTCGTGGCGCCCAAAATTGGTACCGAATTGATTGTTTAATGTCTTAATGTCGAAACCTTGAAAATATTATTAATACGTTTCTTGATAAAAAACTTGAACAAACTAGATTGAATGATGAGACGCCCTTATCTCGAAGAAATAAATTATCACACCCAGTGAGTTAGGATGTTACAATTCTATCTTCGAAATCAAATGTATACCCTTTTTATGAAAATCACGAGTTTAAAGAAGGTTACTTGATTGTTTAAGTCAATCGAGAAATCAGAATCCAGTAAGCTAGGGTTCTATTTCTCGAATTTCTTAAACCTCAAATATTGCCTTTATTTTAAAATTGAGATGACTAAATACCATATCCAGTAAGTTAGGATCCAACATCTTGAAATCAACAAAGTTTTATTTTGAAATCATACGGTTTTAACAAAATAAGCATTTGGTTATTTAAATTCATCGAGAAGAATTGAAGCCCAGTAAGTTAGGGCACAATTATCTCGAGAACTATGAGAACGAGGCTTTTTTGAAAATTATGAAATAGAATGATTGTAGTGCTTTGATAAAACACAATTTTTACAAATATAACATGATTGAAAAGCAATACGTAAGGTAAAAGACACAATTCGCAATCTAAATACCCATTGAGGAATAATAAACAAAGGATGAATTCAAGCAAAAATGGCTACAACAAATTTTTTTTTATCATATTAGGCAAATATTAATCTTAATTGTCAAATATCAAGTGAATTAAATATAACAACATTTATTAATAACCACATTTTTAAGCTAAAATATTTACACACAAACTTAAAATGGACTTGAAACAAAATAAAACAACATTGAATAATTGTATTTAAAAATGAATTTGAAACAAGTAATATACCTTTATCAATTCAACATAGATAGAATATACAAAATAATAATAATAATAATAATAATAATAATATATCAAAAAAATGAGGTAGTTATACAAAAGTGGATTTTAATAATATCCATTTAAAGTACATTTAAAGTACTCTTGTTAAACATGTTAAAGACGCTTGAAATTAATAATATCCAATATCAAAACATTATCTTATTTTTTTAAAAATAATAATAATAATTTATGGGTACAAGAATAATAGCCTTATATATAAAAAATATATTATCACATAAATATTTGATATGAAAATATTCAAGATAAATTTTAAAATGGAGATAAAACATTAAAATATATATCAAGATTTTATCCAATCTTCATAAAATATATGTATATTAATAAATGATGAATTAAATAATAATATATCAAAAATTTTAAAAAGGTATAAGGGATAAAAGACTAATGTATGATACATTTAAATTACATTAATAACAATTTAAATAATAATAATATATTGTATTAAAAAATTGTATTAATAATAAGTTTAAAAAAAAACTTAAAGATTTAAACAATGTTGGAAATAACTATAACAAAATAATAATGAAATATATTTAACCATAAATGAATAAAGATTAAATTACAATTAGAATTAAAAACGAACTAAATTATTAATCTAGATAAACCTAAGGGACCAAAACGGAAATTAAACGCAAAGGTTCGGGCATTCAAGTCCAAACAATGGAAACGACGTCGCTTAACAGTGGGCTTAAATGCAATCGAAGTTAAATGCACAGTCTAAATTAAAAAACAGAAGAAATCTGAATCGAAACGACACCGAATACAGAGGGGCCTATTGCGCAAATAGACCGCTGAGCAAAAACGCGTGGATAATTCCCTTGGATCGGGTCACCGCGCGGGTCAAAGGCCGCTAAACGGCGCCGTTTGATGTTTTACAGAACTAAAATAAATAAATAAATAAATAAATGAAACCTAAAATAAACAAACTAAAAAAAAACCCTAGCCCCCTTTTACTCAGAAACGCGCCGCAATCAACCCTCGTCCCTTCCGATCTCTTACCACCATGAAGCGGACTAGGATTCGATGACTCGACGGTTTCGACACACAGGTAAGCCTCTTTTCCTCTCCGCTGCCTTGAAAGCCAGAACTCTCCTCTCTCTCATTCTGATTCGGACGGAGTAGAGGATGGCTCCAATGGCGCGCAAAGGTGAGGTTCCTCTTCCCTTTTTTCTTTTATTTCATGTTATTTATGAACTGAGTAAAAAGAACAAAGAAAAGTAAAAAAAAAAAAATCAAAAATCACCTTACGAAACTCTGTTTTTCCTTTATTTTTGAATATCTCTTGTTTTTTTATTTTCGTATTGATGTTGTGTAAAAAAAAATCCTTTTTACAAATCTTGATGGCTTTTATAGCCGGAAATACAAAAGAAATCCCTCTATTTTTTTGTTGTTATCCTCTGGCCTTTTTCTGCGTTTTGCTACTGTTTTGTGCGTGGTTGCTGCTTGCGCTCTTTGTGTGTTGCAGGTGTACGGTGCTAATGTAGCGGTGTGCGTGGCAGATGCAGAGGGTACAGAGGCGCACGTGAGAGGAACGACTCGAAGGTGCGGTTCGTGCGAGGGCAGAGCCTGCAGTGCTGGAGGCACGTGTGTAGGGAAACGGCGCTGGGAGCTTCTAGGGTTCCCTGCCTCTGATTTTTGTTTTGGGCTGTATGGTGATTGGGCTAGGGTTTAATGGGTAATTCGGGTTAGGTTTAGTTAGCATTTCGGGTTAGGGTATTTTATTTCTATTTGTAATTGGGTTTTAGACAAAATTTGGGTCAAATTTTGTAGTCTGTACTATGCTAATTGGACCTTTATTTATGTGATATTTTTTTTATATCTTGGCTTTAACAATTGGGCTCGGGCCGGGAAAAAATGGGCTCTTACATTAACCTTCTACCTGTATAATACAAAAAACAATAGAATAACTTTTATGATTTTTTTTTTTTAGATTCTCATGTATTTAGTCATTATATCAAATTTCAATTAAATTTGAAGTCGAGTCCGGTTAGAACCTAAACTAGAGAATAATGCTCTTTCAAATTTGTTTTCTCTACTCACAATAATTCGATTCCTTATTATTTAAGAGCCATCAAATTCTTTACCCCTCGATCCAACACATAAATTATTGACCTAATTATAGGCTTAAAATTTTTAAATATTGTAAAGGTGACCTAATTTTTTAATTATTTTGGGTCAACTACAAAAATAATCATTAAGCCATGCCTATAGTTCTGCTTTGGTCATCGAACTATTAAAATTTTCAACTTAATCACTCAACTTTTTAAAATCAAACATTTAAGTCACTCTTCTATTAGTTTCCATTAGATGAGTAACAAAAAGCCGACGTGGATTTTTTTATTGACCTAATGTTAAATTTAAGGGTAAACTATAAGAATAGTCACTTTTGTTTACCTCATATTACATTTTAGTTACTTATATTTGAAATATTACATTTTAGTCATTTACGTTAACGTGTTGTAATGTTTTAGTCACAGAGTCGTTAATTATCGTCAACGATGTAATCGTAAGCTGACATGACACGTTTAATCATCATTTTAAACAAAAATTTTAGGTTAAATTATACAACTGATCATCATATTTTTTTCGTTTTGAGCAATTTATTTAATTTTATGTTATTTTAACTTTTTTTTATTTTTTCTTTTTCATTATCTGTTTTCCTCCCTTCTCCATCGCTTTTAACGTAATTTTTCTATATTTTTCATTTGTTAAAATTAGTCCCTATACTTTTTTTTTTGAATAATTTAATTTTTCCTTTTTATTTTTTTTATTTTCCTTTTCTTATTCCCCTTAAGTTTTAACAAATGAAAAACATAGAAAAACTACATTAAATGAGATGGAGAATGGAGGAAAACATAGGAAGAAGAATAAGAGAATGAAAAATAAGTTAAAAGGACATAAAAGAACAAAAATTAAATTGCTCAAAACGAAAAAATATGGGGACCAACTGTATAATTTAACTTAAAATTTTTGTTTGAAATGATGATTTAACCATGTCAACTTACCATTACATCGTTAACGACAATTAATGGTTCAGTGACGAAAATGTTACAAAATATTAACGTAAGTGACTAAAACGTAACATTTCAAACATAAGTGACTAAAATGTAACTCGAGGTAAACAAAAGTGACTATTTTAAGAATTTACCTTAAATTTAACCTTGTATTAAAAATCTTAAAAATTTAACAAAATTAGTTATCAACATTTACAAAATTTCTTAATATAATTCTAATTCTAAAAAATTTAAAAGGAAAATATTAAAAAAATAAATTTTATTGGGTCAGCTGCGAATCTTTTACATATACACCAAACTTGATCTGACCCGACCCCCACACCCACACCACAGTTACCGGTCGTTATCAGTGCCTTTACTTCGATTTTTTCCAATCACTTCCCCCAAATCCCTCTTCTCTAAAATCCACTCTCAAAATCCATTAAAAAAAAACCCTAAAATGGGTGTTTGAATTTTTTTTCCGATTTTCTCCGATTCGATTTTGGAAAAAAAAAAAACCGGAATCGCCGCTTCGATTTCAAAATCTTCGAAATAATTTTACGCAGGCCGTTTGAATTTGATTCTCTATTTCTAACCCTTTTTCGTTACCGCTACGGAGGTTTCTTCTTCGTAGTGGTTCATCTTCTTCAAAGAAGAAATCAAATTCAAATGAGGCCTTTTCTGTATATCTGTTTGATCGGGGAGGGAAAAAAGTCAACGTGAAAAAAAAGTGGAGGGTATTTAGAGCGATGTTGGGTGAGATTCGCTGTGGGTTTAATGTTGAAAGTTGTTTCTTCCATTTAGCCGAATGGCATCCTTTGCAATAGCATAGTTGATTCGGGCTTCAGGCCTTTAAAGAAAATCAGGTAATTTGAATTTAGTATTGGATTTTAATTATGCTAGGGTTTCGTTTGATTGTTTGGTTTATTGCTTTTTTTCTTTCTTTCTAATTTTACTGTTTCGAATTGTGCGAGTCAATTTATGTCTTAATGAGTATTGGAATTACAAGTAGCCGTTTACTATTTATTTACTTTTTGATTTGATGCTGGAGCTTTCTAATTATTTTAGATTTATTATTAAATGATCGAATGTATTATCGACTGTTAGGGTTATTAGTTATGTTTAGGGTTTAAATCTGGGGTTAGTAATAGAACTTTATTTGCTAGAAAGCGTAGTAACTTTACTTGCAAGAAAGTCTAGTATAAATAAGTTGCAAGTTTTACGGTCAACTTGTTTGTTCAATCTAAACCACACTGATTTTTGGTAGATATTAGTAGTGAAAGAAGGGAGAATGAGCTAGAAAGTAGGGGAGAGAACTAGAGTGAGGAAGGAGAAGGGAGGAGCGAGGGAAGAGCAGGGACAGGGATATGGATGGTGAAAGGAGAAGGGAGAAGGTGCATGATAGGAGTTGGGATATGGAAGCAGATAGAGATAGGAAGAGGGAGAAGGAAAGAGATTGGAGCAGGGGTAATGACAGAGAAAGAGTTGGGAAAAAAGGTAAAAAAAAAACTGAAGAATGGAACCGAAAGCAGGAGAGGGAAAGGAGAAGTGACAGGAGTAGGGATAAGATGGGAATATTGAAGTTGAAAATGATGGCTATGGTGATTAAGATAGGTATAAGAAACGTACACAATCTAAATGGGATGTAACAGAAAGCTATTGGACAGAAGATGAAAGCATTTAACACGGGGCATTTTATAATCATTGTGTACTATATGTTATTAGCTTTTATACTTTACGAAAATTTGTAATGTAGTCCCTGTACTTTTATTTTCAAAAATTTAGTTTTTTTTCCTTTTCAGATTTTAAAATTTAAGTGCAACTGTTAATACTGTTGTTTTTTTTATTAATTACTACGTCCTTTTTTTACAAGGCTACCAAATAAGTATTTTTTATTAGGGTTAAACAGTGATTTGCCCCCTGAATTATATCTCATTCATCAATATGGTACCTGTGAATTTTTTTGTTCTCAACTTGGTAACTATGGTTTTATTCCGTCAATCACTTTACTCCATGTCGTTACGGAAAGTGACATGGTAATGTTGAACAAGTCAATGATCGACACGTGGCATGATATATATTAAAAAATAATTTTCCATTTTTCCTTTATTTACTTTTTTATTTCATTTTGTATTTTTTTAACAAACATTGTGTCACGTGTCAGTCGTTGATTGGTTCAACATTGCCATATGCCAAATTGAGAACAAAAAAATCTCAAGTACCACATTGAGGAATGAGGTATAGTTCAGAGGGCACATCACTATTTAACCCTTTTTACTATTTCAAAATGTCACACCAACAAATTTAACAGTGTTAACAGTTAAACCTAAATTTTGCCATTTGAAAGGTAGAAGAACTAAATTTCTAAAAATAAAAGTATAGGGACTAAAATCTGAATTTTTTAAAAGCACAAGAACTTATGACATATTTGAACCTTTTATTAAGCGTAAACTGCACTGGTAATCACCCAACTATTGGTAAGTTTCTTTTTTGGTCACCCAGTTATAAAAAAGTTACAAACTTGTCACTCAACTATTCGATTTTGTCTTTTTTGGTCATTGATCGTTAAATGGCTAATGAGGAAGAACTCAATAAGATTAAAGAGGAAAGCAGGAAGCAAAGGCATGGAGAAATATAAGAGTCAGTAGTTGCAGCAACAGAGTATGTTGTAGTGGATGTGAATAGAGCCTAAGTTGATGGGTAATTTCATATGTGTTTCTGTCAGTTCTAATGCATGATATTTAATACTTTTGAATGATTAAAAGAAAAAAAGAAACTAGCTTTTTGAATAGAAATGTGCATAAATTGTGTTTTTGAATGAACAATTGTCTGTGTGTTTCAATTTAGTCATTTACACATTTGTAATAAAATATTATATCTCTTTATGTAGTATATAGATGTATTTGAGATTTCCTTAATCTTAACCAGAAAATTCCATGGGTAGTTTTGTGATAGCTATAGGTGGTCTATTGACCTATTCTTATGCTCACTTTTTCAGGTCTAAGATTTGTTGTTCGTTGTTCCGAGGCTTGAGAGCTGCAATTTACTACCTTCAATGTTTTGAGTGTTTAAATGTTTAGTAAGAGTGTTTCATTTGCTAGAGCAATGGGGTGTTGTGGTTGCTTTGGCTTCACAGCAAGGCCCAAACAAACTTCCAGGCCCAATTGTAGATCTAACTTTAAAATTTCCCGGGAGTTATTGTTAGAAGAAGAAATAGAAGAAGAAGATGATGATGATTGTTCATATTACAGTGAGGTTACTAACACTGCTCATAGAGATGAAGTGGAGTCTATAGGTCGTGCCAAGCGTTCTGAAGAAATTTTGAGGTTCAAACTTGACAATGGCTTGATTTGCAGGCAATTTCCTGTCAAGGAAACCAACAGGATTGTCCGGTCAGAGGTAAGCTTAGAAATGAATTATTATGCCTCCATTTGTAGTGAACTGTTATGACATATGATGGCTTTCTTCTTTATTTGGCCACAATATTTTATCTCTAATATGGGTGCTGCATAATCATTACTATCTGTATCGACTTTACAAATTGTAATTATGCATAGGTTAGATGACTTATCACTTTATGCCAACATTAGTGTTGTCTTGTCGATGTGCTTTAGCATGTGAGACAACTTGTGTGCTTTGTATTCTGGAATTACACCAGTAATCTTCATTTCATTTTGTTTTTAATTCTTGTGCTAATTTATTTTTGATTCTTGACTTCGTTTTCAGGATGGAAATGGGAATAAGATGATTAATGAGTATGTGAGGGAATACAAGATTGGTTCTGGTAGCTATGGAAAAGTGGTGAGGATATTATTGAAAGACAGTGGCATATAATTTGCTTAAAGGATTTGAAATTTACCTGTTTTGATTGCTTTTTTTGGTAGGTTCTGTATCGAAACAGCATAGATGGGAAACACTATGCTATTAAGGTTAGTAGCTTGTTTCAATACGAAGCGTTCCCTTTGAGGGTAAAAGAGAAGTAACAAATCAGAATGAGTGTTTTATGGCTATTCTATGCTGAATTTACGTGGTTACTTTCAGGCTTTACTTGGAGCCACATTTATTGTTTATTAACAAAATTGAAGCATTTAAAATTAAAGAAACATTTATTGTTAAAATTTTATGCCAAATTATGATTCTACCTTTCAATTTTGAGTAATTTTTATATTTAAATTATAGGCTTTTCATAAGTCTCAATTGTCAAAGCTGCGAGTTGCTCTTACAGAGACGGCACTGACTGATGTTCTTCGTGAGGTATTGACTTGATATATATATTTCTGATGTAATCACTCATATGTTGGATCAGACTGCTTTCTCTTCTCTCATTTAAAGGCTATTATCCCATTTTATTTTTACTTCAAAATAATTGGAAGTAACTCAGGTCTCCAACTCCTTTCTTTTTTCTTTTTTAAATGAAAAGTCTTTAATGGAGAAAATGACTCAGCTCATTGTTGGTTTAACATGTTATCGGTATTTTATTCCATCCATGAAGAGGTGGGGAAACAACAGAGAATTTGTAACACTATTTGTTTAATTTTCTTGACAAATCAGAGATGTTGGAAGAATTTTAAGGATTCTACTTTTTTTGTGGAGAGAGCTGCCTTAACTTCTACCTTTTATTTTGGGTGAGTGCCCATGTTTATCTGATCCATTTCCCTTGCAGATTCTAATTATGAAAGTGTTGGAACATCCCAATATAGTCAATCTCATTGAGGTGATTGATGACCCTAGCATGGATCAATTCTACATGGGTATTTATATTTCCTTTTTTTCCCTTAGTGATGTGCTTAAATGAGTTACTGTCATTATTGACTGCCTGTACCTTTCTCTTTGTTCAGTTCTTGAGTATGTGGAAAGCAAATGGGTTTGTGATGGTTCTGGTCCTCCTGGAGGCATTGGTGAAGATACTGCTAGGAAGTATGTGCGAGATATAGTATCTGGACTTATGTACCTCCATGATCATGTATGATTTGAAAACCAACTTTTGTGAATGGTTTCATTTTTTCTTGCATTCATTTTTGAATAAATCTTTTGTGAATGGTTGTGTGATGGGCCCCAACTAAATTCTTTATTAGATAGATATGGTAAAGAAGAAAGTGTGCTGTTTTTTTTATACCTATGATATATATTCATACTTGTTCGATACCTTATGTTTCGATGTTCTGATGATGAAGGGCTTTGATCTTAGAATTTTACTTGTTTACCCTTTGTACTGTGATGAAAGTTTGCACATGCTCCCATGAATTTTACATTGTATGTGGAACATCTTGTTCACGGTGACGGACGATAAAATCATCTGTTGTTAACTTGCTAGTGTTGTTTCTTCTAAATACAGAACATTGTGCATGGAGATATAAAACCTGATAATTTGTTGATTACTAGCACGGGTACGGTGAAGATAGGGGATTTCAGTGTCAGCCAGGTTTTTGAGGTAATGGTTTTACTTCACCCGTAAATTCCCTCAAATTACACTTGAATGAGAGTGTTAAAGTGCAACGGTCTCTTGTTTGAACCTCTTATTTCATCTTTTCCTGTTTATTATTGCAATTATAATCATGTGAACCGCAGATTTTGTTAATAGTCTGTTCTTCTAAGATATGAGCCAAGTGTGGAAGGGTAGTGTGTGTACCGGGTAGATTGCGTGCAATTGTTTTGGTTAGTTTAAAGTTCAGTACACTATAAGTTTGTATGGCTTAGACTTGAAGGCTTTGCTTGGCTGAGCAGAAAGAAAATTGAAAAGATGGAAATGTAAGAGTAGAAAAATAGAAAGCAGTTTATCTTTTCTTTCCTTTGGCGTGCTTGGTAGGAAAGATGGAAAAATCGAAAGAAAAAGTAAAATTTCTTTCCTTTCATTCCTTGGTAAAGTTGAAAATTGAGATAAAAGAAAATGAAATATATTTTTTTAATTTTCTCTCCTCTTATCATTTCAGTTTGGAATGATTTGATTTTATCCATTAGGATGGAAAATGAACATATTTCCTATTTTCTTTCCTCTTTCTTATTTTCTGTTCTCCTTTTCCGTGTTTCTATTTTTCCATCCAAGTACACCCAAAAAGATTTGCTTGAAGTGTTCTAGTAGAACTTTGTCCTTGTTTGTTCTCATTTTCATGCCTCTCATTATTATTGCATCTTTGTCACTGTCGAACTTTTAAATCATGTTTAGTTCTCTGTGGAATTAAGTTGTGTATTTACTGTTTCAGCAATTTTTTTTTAATTTCTGTAGAATGACAATGATGAGCTTCGCCGTACTCCCGGGACTCCTGTGTTTACTGCACCCGAGTGTTGTCTAGGTCAGTTTTCCCTCTGTTAGCTGAAACTTCACTCTAGGATTTCATGGAGATAGAGAACATTGTTTATGTTTGTTTTTACAAAGCCCAAAATCAACCAACAGGTTCAGTATATCACGGAAAAGCTGCTGACGCGTGGGCTGTAGGAGTTACCTTGTACTGTATGGTACTTGGAAAATATCCGTTTCTTGGTGAGACACTACAGGATACATATGAAAAGGTATGCAAAGGCTTGCATACATTCTCTCGCTACATCTTTCTCTCTCCCATGGCCAACAAATACTTTGTTCATTTTCTTCTTGCAGATTGTTAATAACCCTTTAATCCTGCTGAACGACATAAACTCAGAGTTGAGGAGCTTACTAGAAGGACTTCTTTGCAAAGGTTAGCGAAATATTTCTTTATGATTTCGAGCTGGGCTTTACTGTTCTTGGTGATCATGAGAATGTTAAAACCATTTCTTTTTCAGACCCAAAAGAGAGAATGACTTTGAATGATGTAGCCAAGCATCCTTGGGTTATTGGAAAATATGGACCGATACCCCAGTATATGTGTTGGTGTAAGCGCAACAATACTGACGAGGGGCGGAATCCAATACGAGGAATGATGATACTCAATGGTAACTAACTAATCTTCTGCTTTTGAGAATTTGCTGTACAGTAAACTAAAAAGAAAAAGAAAACTCGGGCCTCCTTTTTTGCCCGGTTACTCCCTTTTTAATGCATGCGCCGGAGAACCAAAAAATCAAGAAAGCCAAAGACCGATATGAAACAGTAGTGGTTGTTTCGGGTTTTATGATAAGATATATAGTAGGGAAATATTTGTGCAAAAAGTGATTCTGTGAGATATGATATCATAGCTTGGGTTTGTTTTTTTTTTTTTGGATATCGAGCTTTGGTTTGTTAAGGTTTGTATGAGTGTTATTCTCAATGGTATCTCAAATCTATTGTACATTAAACGAAATAATTTACTTTACAAGCAAGTACTTGTAATTTTGTGAGATTATTTATTGGAGTTGATTGTAAATGTCCTTAAATTATGGGTTAAATTTTAAATATATTTTAATTTTAAAGCATATTATACTTTGGGTTGAATTTGAATACGATATTGTTAGAAGGGACAGTTAGTTCTATCATTATAAAAATTTATTATTTCTTGCGTGTTAATGACGGAAAAAAATATTTTATATTTTGTACTTATTATTATTTTAAGTTGGTAAAAGTTTATAATAAAAAAACCTAATTAGAGTAGGGAAAGGAGTGATAATTTTTATATTTTGTTTTTTATTTTTAACAAAAAAAATTTGATTTATTTTATTTGTTTTTGGTTCATTATTATATTTGATTTTAAAAAATATAGTTTGTTATATTTGATTTCTTTAATCTTTAACTTTTTAATTATTATCAAATTGAGGCTAAGAAAATGTCAGAAAAGCTCACTAGCCTCTTTTAAGATTTATTTATTAAAATGAATTTTAAATAAAAAGAAAACCTTATTATTTATGAGTTAATTTTTATTTTTTATCTTTGATTTTTTAAAATTAATAAAATTTAACAATTATTAAATTAAATTATAAAGTATGCATAATATATTTTTTATTGATATATATAAACTTATTTTAAGCTTAAAGTATAATTAAAATTATAAAACAAATGTATTATCTAATTAAAAGATTCAATAATTTATGAGAAATTTAGTAATCGTATAAGGAATTCGATAGTTGTCTAAGAAATTCAATTTTCTTTTACCTTACTATAGAGGTATATATGGATCGGGTAAGGTCTACGCACGATATTAATATATTTTATGTTTATTTAAGCTTGACTGATTCAAAATATCGACTTTAAATTTTGTTTAAATCAAATATGGGCTTCAAAAATTGTCTAAACTCGGCCCGAAAGAAAATTGTTAAGTCCAAGCCCGGCCTGGCTAGGCCCATATTTGATTAAAAATAAAAAATATATATTTAATGTATATTTCAATTAAAAGTCCAATATATATATTTAATAAAAAGTATATTTGATTAAAAATAAAAATAAAAATAAAAATAAAAATATTTAATATATAATTTGGGCTGGGCTGGGTCGGGCTCAGGCCAAAAAAGTTTTACCCGAGGCTTGGCCTATTTTCTAAATGGATCTCGTTTTTTTGCCCAACACATTTCAAGCCTATATTTTTACCCAAATCCTCCTATTTTTCAGACGGGCCGGGCCGAATAGCCCAACCCATAATCACCTCTAACCCTATAATATACTTGTCAAAATCTTAATCTACTTCTAGAGTTTAAAAAACCCTCACTTACAATGCATCAAATAATTTTCCTTTTATATAGTGTCATTTTAACATTTTGTTTAAAATTTACATTACAATAATATTATAAATTTAAATTTTATATATTATAAATTATATAATATATAAAAATAATATAATATAAAACATTACCATATTTAAAAACAGGTTGAGCCTACTAAATTCGAACTTTAAATAATTGAATCTTAGCTCAATTCATATTTTAAATACCTGGATTTAATATTTTTACCCAGTTATGCGAGTAACAGAATCATATATATATATATATATAGGCACCCACAAAACCCTACTTCTCCCCCATTTACTCCACCCTTTAAAGAAGCTTCTAGTTTCTCTGTTAAAAGCAACAAAATCAAAACATGGCAAAGCGTTTAATCCCTTCATTCAATCGCATTTTGGTGGAGAAAATAATTCCTCCTTCTAAAACCACTTCCGGAATCTTACTTCCCGAGAAAACCTCTAAGGTTAATGATCATCTTCCATTTTCACTGATTTTTTTGGGTTTTTTTTCATCTAATTTCGTTCAATATTTTTTCAGTTGAATTCTGGGAAAATCGTAGCAGTTGGACCAGGAGCACGAGACAAAGATGGGAAATTCATCCCGCTTAATCTAAAAGAAGGAGATACTGTTCTTTTGCCTGAATATGGTGGCACTGAAATCAAGCTCGGTGAAAAAGAGTTAGTCTCTTTTTTCTTTTAAAAAAGATTGTTTTTGTATATTCTCATCTTTCTTCTTCAATGTTGAAGCTTTTACTTAAATTTTGATGCAAATTTGGCTCATTCATGCGTTAGACAAGTCAGGGTTGATTTTGAGCTAGACTCATTTGCACATGTTAGACTCTAGGCTTTTAATTTTCAAACTTGTGAAGTTCTGGTTTGAGGATTGTATCATTTTGGGTTTCGGGCCTCTTCGAGTTCGAGTTGGGGCTCAGTATTCAGGTTTGATTTTGGATTGGTTCGATTTAGTTTGGGTTGAAATATGTAGATTTAAATTTTTGGGGTTATTTTGGTTTTTCAGTTCCTTTTGAGTTTATGTTTTCGGGTCTAATCATTTGGGGTTTAGTTCACTCTAGATTCGTATAATTTCAAGTTTGTTTCTGCATATTCTCATTGTTCTTCTGCAATGTTGAAGATTTTACTTAAATTTTGGTGCAAATTTGGCTCATATAAGCCTTAGACAAGTCCGTGTTGATTTCAAGCTCGATTTCTATGCATGTGTTAGATCCCAGGCTTTTAATTTTCGGGTTTGGGTCATTCTGGTTTGAGGATTTGGTTTTTCGTGATATGTAATTATAGGATTGTATCATATCAGGTTTTTGGTCATTTTAGCTTCGGGTTGTTTCGTGTTCTAGTCGGGTTTGGTTTAGGATTGGTTTGATTTAGCTCAGGTTGAAATATCGGGTTTTAAAGTTTCAGGTTATCTTGGTTTTCAATTCCTTTTGAGTTTGGATCACTGGGTTTGAAGTTCATGTTTTTCGGGTTGGATCATTTGAGGTTTAGGTCACTTAAGATTCATATCGACTTAGGTTTGCTTGATTCTAGTTTTGAGGATTTGTTTTTGGGTCCAGTCATTTTGGATTTATAAATAAAAGGAGTAATTTAAAGATCTAACTCGTGAGTGATGTCAAATGAAAACTTCAAAACAAATCATTTGCACTTCATCAATAGTTTAATCAACCATTCTGGTTTATATCATTTTGGGTCTAGGCCGGATTGAGTTCATGCCTATTTGGATTTGGGTTGCTAGGTTCAGGTTGTTAACTTTTTATAATCAAGTTGGATCAGATTTGATTCGAGTTGATCAAATAGGGATTTTGGGTTCTATAATTTATGCCTCTGTCTTTGTTTACTTATGAGCTTAGAAAATGTTTTTCTTGATGATGTTTGAATTGGATTGGACCGGAAAGTTGAATCGGGAACTGGTTTGAGAATGGCATTGAACTGGTTGGATTGGAAACCGGTACGGACTGGCTGAACTGACAGTTGAACCAGATTTTTTAATAATATTTTAGTTGAATTGATCGGACTGACAACCGGTGGTCTGACCAGTTCGATCACCGGTTTGGTTATGAAAACATTGGTTTTTTTTGCCTTTGTTTAGTTCTATCAACATCTTTACTAGTTTATTTATTTAGAATGAAGTCCATAGGGTGAAAATGCAAGTTATGTAAGTTTTACATTTTTGGATATTTTACACAAATAGTCCTTTGCTTTTGTAAGTTTTTTTAATTATAAGCTCATTTGCTTCTTTGAACTTTGATTGTTTTCAGGTATCACTTATATAGAGATGATGATATATTGGGAACACTTCATGAATGATTTCAAACACTGCCAACTTTTGAAGAAATGAAACATTGATTCAAATGTGTTGTGTTAGGCCAAATGGTTTGTCTTTTTGGACTTTGACCTTGTATTTGTTTTTAAGACAATTATGGATAAGCCATGTTTTCAAGCATCCAATTTTTGATGGAACCATCAATAAAATGTTTCCTAGTATCTTCCCTCAACTATATATATATATATATGAACTTTCGCGTTAGGGATGTTCATCCCGTAGAACTTATTCTAGTTCGAGTCTTTAGTTGAGTACTAACCATATATATATATATGAAGTTTTTGTATTCAATTTTATTAATGAGAAAAATAAAACATTTTCCTTAATTTTATTTAGAGATAAATTTTAAAATTATACAAAAATTTTGATCTATTATGCAATTTTATAATAAAATTTTGATTTGATTAAATTTTTATAAACTATTAACATAATTAGTGATATATCATTTTATGTTTATATATTGCATATAAAAATAATTATATTTCTTCAATATAATAATAAATTGATGTATTTATTTTTTAAAATGTATATGATTGAATTAAAATTAATATTTAATGTCTAATATTAAAATTTATGTATCAAATTGTACATTTAGTCAAAATTCGTTTATAATTTTAAAACTTGTCCCTCTAAAAAAAATTATTTTATGGAATTTTATCTAATTATTTAAAGATAAATAATTTATAATAAACATTATATAATTAAATATTTAATAGGTCAAAATGTATGAAATCAATATAATTTCCAAATGTATAAAAATAATATTTTAAACTTAAATAATGTAATTAAATTTGAATATAATTGGTAATAATCCCCATTCTAAAAAGGTATATAAATAAAATCACTGCATAATCATATATAGCTTATGCTGTAAAACCAATACCATTATGGTTATTGCAGTAAAATACAGCGTTTTGATCTCAGTAAATGTGCCCTCTCAATACTAAACCTGGCCTTTTAAGTTAAAAAAAAATTATACCACATAAAGAACTTACAACAAAACTTTTTCATCACAAATTCATCCCATTTTCTTTTTTACTGTTAAGCAAAGATCAACAGTGTGTGAAAGTTACCAGCTTCATCTCTGTTTTTCACCTCTGGAGGATGTTTTTTACACCACATGCCTGAAATATATGTAAACACCAAAGAGTAATTATCATCAGCATTCGATTTATTCAATGTCTTCTTTTTTCTAAACTATGTTTCCCCTACTATTCATTTTTGTCTAAAATGTCTGTGTTCGCCACATACTCGGACATGAGTATGAGGGATGATTATACTAAGTGTATGTGCAAAGAGAAGAAGCATCTCCATACCCGTACATACACATACATATTTGAAACAGTTATGCTCTGTTTTTCCATTTATTTGGAGAATCATGTCCCACACTCATGTTCGAGTATGTGCCAGACATGAACTCAGACATGAGTTTTACGAGCATGTCGGTACATTTATTTTGCATTCATTTTGTCTAAAATGCTGCAAATGTCCAGCACATACTCAGACATGGGTAATGGAGGTATGATTCTCCAAATAAATGGAAAAAACCGAGCATATACATTCAAAAGGAAGGGATATTGAAGCAAGTGAATATCGAAGATGCATGTGTAAGAAGCAAGAGAAGAAGCATGTCGGTACATTTATTGTTTATGTTGCCTTTACGTAGGCAATGGAAACTATTGGGCACTCCTCATGAATAAGTTGGGACTAAGCAAATGAAATGCTCAAGGGTTATAAAGACACTAGGGTTAAATTCGGAAATCGTTGAAATCTTGGGTGGAATGACCGACCAGAAACAACGTTTGTTAAGTTCACTGAAGCTTCAACCTATGTAAAAAACCTAGACAGAAAATGCTTGAGCAGCTAGATTCTTATTTCCTAGTTTCAAATAATTCAAATCTCACATGGGGTAGAATGGCTAAACCATGCTCTTTACATTGAATCTCCGAAAATATAACGTTCGACACAAACAAGTTGAGGAGACTTTATTCGTTAGAGAGATAAGAATAACAGGATCTGTGATCTTGTCCCAATCAAAGATGGGTATAAACATTAGTTGACTTACAACACCATTCCATATTCTAACAGGTAACAGTCTTCCTATGCTATTCGGAGCAATACATATGAAGAAGAGAACCTATGCTATCCCACTCTAAAACGGTACTATAATCGTTCAACCTCAACAAGCAAGAACTAAAAACAAGACCAACAAAAAAGAAACCGAGCTACCAGATTCCTTAAAACATTAGAAGGTACATAAGTACCTTAGCCACCAATGTGTATCATCGGTCTATTTGCTGTCTTTGCAATGTCAAACATCCCGGCGTGCGAAGCTTTCTTCCTCTTTACCTGAACCAAAGAAGAAATAACGTATACGTATATATTACAAGCCAAGAAAAGGAAATGAAAGAAGACTTGGATTGATTCTTCCGTAACTCGAAGCTACCATGAACAATCAACTAGCCATATCACTCATTTAAAAAGCTATAAAACTCCATCAAACCCTCTCCCTGGTCTCGGAAAAGGACAGAGCATGAAAGTCAAAATAATAGGCCTAAACAAAGTGTCATTAAGCAGAAAGCATACCGCTGCTCCAATTATTTCTCTAAGTTCCTCGTCACCAGCACCGGAACGAAGAGGATCTCTTAAGCTAACCTGAGAAGAATCATCACTAGTAAACATTGAAAGTGCAACTGCTATGCCAGTGCAATGAAGAACATATTGACATTGAACTCGAGATACGCAAAAGAATGACAACATATGCAGCAAATAGCATAAGAACCGGAAAGAACCATCACTAGTAAACATCAAACCGCTATGCTAGTGCAATAAAGAACATATCACCATTAAACTCGAGATATGCAAACAAATAACATATGCAGCAAATTGTGTAAGAACTGGAAAGAATCATCACTAGTATACATCAAAAGTGCAACCGCTATGCTAGTGCAATGAAGAACAAATCAACATTAAACTTGAGATATGCAAATGAATAATAACATATGCATCAAAATCGTATGAGAACCAGACTCACCTCAGAAGGACCAAAGAGACATACTTTTAAGTTGCCATCAGCCAAAAGTCTCAATCTATTACAACCAGCACAAAAATGTTCGGTCATCGAAGTAACGAAAGATACAGTACCGACATGGCCATCAATCTGGAAATTCTTTGCAGTCTCTGTCGGATGATCACACAACCTCTTTAAGGTCGGAAATTTCTTTGCCTATCAAGCAAGATCAAACAGGAAACTGAGTTAAATTGTGAAAGTTAAGAAACAAAGCATAAAACAAGATCATTAGTTCCGTACCTTACCACTGTATCCAACATCTCCGAATATGGAATGAGTTTCTTCACATTCCATACATTCCCATCAAAAGGCATGAACTCAACGAATCGAACATTAGTTGGTTTATCAACAGTGAGATTGACAAAATCACAAATTTCATCATCATTGAATCCACGCATAACAACACAGTTAACCTAGAAAAAGCAAGGAAAAACAGACCCAAACACTTCAAAATCCAAAACAGAGCATTATATTGAAAACAGAGTAAAAAAAACAGGGTATAAAATAGAACATACTTTTACAGGGTTGTATCCAAGATCAATGGCCGCATTAATGGATTCAATAACCTTATGATGACCTTTACGCCTAGTCATAAACTCAAATTTCGAAGGAACAAGGGTATCTAAACTGATATTCAAATTAGTAAGCCCACATTGTTTAAGCATTGGAAGCTTTTTAGCAAGGGTAATTCCATTTGTAGTGACAGCCAATGTTTTAAGCCCTTTCAAGCTCGATAAATTGGAACAAATATCGTGAATATCTTTCCGGACGGTGGGTTCACCGCCGGTGAGACGGATCTTATCGACACCGGAAGTAACAAAGAGGTTAGCTAAACGAAGGATCTCGTTGTGAGTGAGTAATTTTGGTGAAGGAGTAAGGTCTACCCCTTCTGCCGGCATACAGTATTGACACCGGAGATTACAACGTTCGGTTAAGGAGATTCGCAGGTAAGTATGTTTCCGGCCGAACCCGTCGATTAACATATCGGAAATTTGATTCCCTTCTTCGTTATTAATTGGTTCTTTCGCAGGTTTAGAACCAAAATTCCTCTCCTTATCCACCTGATTTATAAAACAAAAAACAAAAACAAAGCCCAGATCAATTCTCATAATCAAAGGTGATTTAGACGTTTAGTTGTCAAATCACATAGTGATAAAAATTGGGTTTTCATTTTTGAACAGAAAACAACAAAGAATTGACAAAAAAGTGATTATAGAATACATACTAAAAAACGTTTTTCTGGGAAAAAAATTGGAAGAACATTGAAGAAGAAGAAGATACCGTGATTTAGACGTTTATTTGTCAAATCAAATAATGATAAAAATTAGGTTTTTCATTTTTGAACAGAAAACAACTATGAATTGACAAAAAATGATTATATAATACATACTAAATACGTTTTTTTTGGATTTTTTTTTTGAAAGAACATTGAAGAAGAAGAAGAAGAAGAAGATACCATGAAGAAATTCAAGTTTCGAAAGGGAAAGGGCGTAGGCCAATTGGTGATTCTAGAGATGTAGCGTTTCATGGTAATGGCAAGGCAAATTGCAATTGAATTACTGAATCTTCATAAATGAGTAATCCAAACAATATAAGCAGAGAGGCCACCAATGCAGCTCGTTGCTTATCCAATAGTAACGTATGCATTACATCGAACACTTCATCTGCAATTGAAAGACTCGTACTTGAAATGCTGTCACTGACATCTGTTGAAATAGCTATGTGATTGTCCGAAGGGTCAGTTTAGTTCTACTATCCTATTTTTAAAAATCGGATTATTGATTTTCATTTATATAATAATTTAACAATAAATAAGTATCATTTTTAAGATCATAAAAAGTTTTTTAATTGATTCAACTAATGATTTTTTGTTCCGATATTTTTATCGGTTCAAGTGAGTCAGTTAAAATATTATCAAACTCGAGCTTGGTTTGAAATTTGAAACTTAATTCGAACTCGATCAAATATTTATTTTTAAGTTTAAACTTGGGTTGAGATATAAATGAGCTACTTGAGCTTGAGCTCAATTAAACTCGTTTACATATTTTTATATTCAAGCTCGAATTCGAGCTTAAGTTTGGCTTGATAATTAAGCTTTTATAATTAAAAAAGAATAAACTGTAAAAGAGTAAGGGAAAAAGAGATTTCAATTGGTGCAGGCGGTGCGAACAAAAAAAAACCATATAATAACAATTTTAACAGCTCAATGATTTAAATGGAAAACTTTCGAACAATTCAGTGACTTATTTTATAATATTTTGAAATTGAGTGACCAAAACATAAATTATTAATAATTTAGTTACCTTAGGTGTAATTTTCCCTAATAATGAGAACCTCTTGAAACAGAGATTGGGCCAATGAAAAAAATGGATATTGGTTTGGGTTTTTATTATATTTTTTCTTTCTTTAGCCCAAAACCCAACCCTAAAACCCTAGGAAATCAATAACTTGGTTATCAGATTTGTTGAAACCCTAAAAATCTCCCCCCCCTTTCAGTAAGCCGCACCATCGTATATTCCACAGTTCATAGGCACAGAGAGGTAAGCCTTCGCACACCATTTTTTTTTAAATTTGCAAAAGTATTTTGGTTTCAATTAACTGTTTATTCATATGTGCTTTGATTTTGTTTCTATCAGTTCTTTGAAATGAGGTGAATACTAGCTTAATTTCCATTTTTTTGAAGTAATTGCTCAATTCTTCACAGAAATTAAGAGTTTTTTTCTTCTTTGATTTTATAGTCTTTCATTTTTCCAGTATTATAGTTTTGTGAGTATAGCCCCATTTCATTGTTTCTCTCTTTTATGTTAATGTTCTGATCCGATCAATTTGAACCCAAACTCGAACCGACTTGAACCTGTTTTATCAGAACTTGAAGTGAACCGAGCCTGAAATTTATCTGATATTGAGATGATCCGTACCGAAATTGGCTTGAACTTGAAATGAACCGAGCGAATATGTTGAAAAGACCCTAATTTGGAGTGATCATAACCTGGAAATGATTGAAACTCATAATGATCTTATCTAAAACCGAGTTTCAGTCACGAAATTAATTCAAACCTGAAGTGATTGGAACTGAAATGATTCAAAATTTTAAAAACCCAAAACCCGGTAAAAGTATCATGGAGACTTTTGTATTTGGAGTCAGATTGTATTTTGCGCCCTCTACACAAAAAATGGGCAAATTAGTGCAAATTGGCCATCCAAAATGGATGGAACTTTTAACAGCACAAGGCTAATTTGCCCATTTTTTAGTGGAGGGGGTAAAATGCAATCTGACTCCTAGTACAAGGGACTCCATGGTACTTTTACAATCCAAACCGATATGGTTCAGATTGGTTTGATTCAAAACTAACATGAGCTGTCCAATTGACATGTTTAGTTGCATGTATGTATTTGCTGGGTGTATGCTCAGTATGCTTTTTTTTTTTCAGTATTTTGGAGTATTGTATTTATTATTTATGTTTGAATATGCGTTGGATTAAAATATTTTTAAGGAACAGAAGAGTACGGGCAACATTGGTTAAATCTTTAGAACTTGTTTCTTGATTTGTTTTGGTTCGATATTATGTTGACTAGAGATGGGTGAGGAAGTCAAGGCTGTGATTCCTGAGTCGCTCTTGAAGAAGAATAAGAGGAATGAAGAATGGGAGCTTGCCAAAAAGCAGGAGCTTGAAGCTGCAAAGAAGAAGAAAGTCGAGAACCGCAAGTTGATTTTCAATAGGGCTAAGCAATACGCAAAGGAGTATGAGGCTCAGGTGGTGTTCTATTTGGATTTATGTAAAATTCGGTTTTATCTAATCCTAAATGCATCTGAATCTCTTATTGTGTGGCCTGTAACTCTTAGGAGAAAGAGTTGATTCGATTGAAGCGCGAGGCGAAGTTGAAAGGAGGATTCTATGTGGATCCGGAAGCTAAGCTTTTGTTTATCGTTCGAATCCGTGGGTATGTGTGATCCGTGACATTTCATTTGTTTATGAATTTTGATTCTAAATTTTAGATAGTAATATGTTGTGAATGTTTGCTTTTAGTATCAATGCTATGCACCCGAGGACGAGAAAGATTTTGCAGCTCTTGCGATTGAGACAGGTAGCTTACCGTATCTTTTTCCTAAACCACAAGGCATATGGGTTACGAGAATCAATTTCCTGACCTTTCCCTGTTTGTAAGATGTACGATTTTGATATTTTAGTGTCGTTATTTACGTGCTGATGTTTGATATGTTTTGTTTAAAGTTAACTTATGGGATGTAGTTTGTGTGGTTTGAAGTTATTGGTACTTTAGTGGTTTTTCATTTTGTTAGCACAATTTTGAGTTGAAAGTTGTGGTCTATTTTGCTCCCAACTCTTTATTTTTCTTGAAATACCTGTATCCGACCCGTATATGGAAATGAGTAGAGAGATATGATTCTCCATACACAGAAATCTTTGGAAAAAAATGAACATATCCAAGTTCGAAACACACCTGAGCTTGAGTAATACAGGTGACAGTAGCTTAGCGAATACCGAACTTACTCTCGAACTTTCTTGTTCTGTTATGCCTCTTAATTGTCATTCTAACTTTGGGTCATTCTTTCCAAAACCGTATCGGAGAATATAAATCTGAAATCTAATTTGTCGTGTGTTTGCTCTTACAAAACACAGATTTTCAATGGTGTTTTCCTTAAAGTAAACAAGGCAACAATGAACATGCTTCACCTGGTTGAACCTTACGTTACATACGGGTATTGTTTGCCTTTCCCGTTTCCATTTCTTTCCCTTTTTGTAATCCTTATACGTACTTGCCTTATCTTATTTTTCATTGACGTATGTTTCTAGATACCCTAATCTCAAGAGTGTGAAGGAATTGATTTACAAACGAGGTTTCGGGAAGTTGAACAAGCAGAGAGTTGCTTTGACCGACAATGCAATCGTCGAGCAGGTCTGTATCCTTTTTCCATTTACCTAGTTTTGCATATCAATGGCGACCAGTCATTAACCATGCTTGTTGATTGGGAACTGATCGCAGGCGCTTGGCAAATACGGGATCATCTGTGTCGAAGATCTCATCCATGAGATCATGACAGTGGGTCCTCATTTTAAAGAGGCCAATAACTTCCTTTGGCCTTTCAAGTTGAAGGCGCCGCTGGGTGGTTTGAAGAAGAAGAGGAACCATTACGTCGAAGGAGGAGATGCCGGTAACCGGGAGAATTATATCAACGAGCTGATTAGAAGAATGAATTAAAAATTGGTATTTTTTTCGTTGTTAAATGGTTCGATTTCGTATTTTAATTTAATTTTATTAGAAAGCTAGAAACAATTATCTTAAAAAGTATGAAAATATTTCAATGGTACCAATATTCTGCTTTGTGACTTTGCCTTGAGAAATTTTGTGGCTAGTACATTGAGAGGCACATTCCTTTTAGTTTTATTATTGACTTATGGATTTTGTTCTCTTTCCTTTACATTATTAATAATATCAAATATGGTCCCTTTACTTTTTAATTATATGAAAATAGCCAAATTTGAGCGACCAAAATTAAAATTTGACATAATTTGACACCTCAGTCTTTTTAATACCATTAGATAGTCTAAATAGTTTATTTTAATTAAAATGCTCACATTAATTAAAAGAATTGTTAAATTTAAGTCCATTATGAAATCATTTTTTGTGACATAATTATCGAGTAAGTATTTCTTTTTTTAAATTTTAGAACGTCGCACTAACAAATTTAATAGATGAATTTTAAATATGTTAATGAATTTTTAAATTAAAAAAATAAAAGAATTAAATTTTTAAAAATAAAAAATATGAGGATTAAATTCTAAATATATAAAGAGTATAGAAACTTGAAACATATAGTAACTTGTAAATTTTAATTATCCAACACGAAGTGTGAGTAGAAATTCATATTGATTTTAATAAATGTAATGTTTTTAAATAAAAAACAAATTTTTTAATTCTTCATATTTAGTAAACGTAATGCTTTTTAAATAAAATATATTTTTTTAATTATTCATATAGACTTCTACATCAATATTTTAATGATATTAGGGTAAACTATAACTCAAATGGTTCAACTTTAAAAAGTCGTAAAATTGTCTTTAGAATATTTAAAAGTTTTTAATTAAGTCATTAAAGTATTTAAAGTTTTTCATTTAAGTTACTGAACTATTTGAAAATGTTTTAAGTTTTTGAACAATTGAGTGATCATTTTTATGCTAATTTTAAAACCTGCCATTATTAACGAATTGGTGCCCAAAAAAGATAAAATTGAATAGTCGGGTGATCATTTTATAAAATTTCATAATTGAGTGACAAAATTGAAATTTACTAATAATTAAGTGATCATTTTGTAACTTTCTATAGCTGGATGACTATTAGTATAATTTACCCAAAACCTATTATAAATTTGAAAAGGGCTGAAAATTGAAGGGTCAACGCTTTACCCTTCTCTCCATTTTTACCTTTGCCTTCAAAGTACAAAGCTACAAAATCAGTACGGTGAAATTCCCAAACAGAATCCATAAACTATAAGCATTTTAAAGGTGGGTTTTTGTTTATATATATATATATCTCTGTGGCCATCTCTTATCTCTTCTTGGCGGTTACTCTCACCCATTTCGAAGAACCAAGCTTCCCCCCCCCCTCCCAATCCCTTTTTATTTCAAGGTAATCTAATAAACTATTTTCTTTTCTTTTTTCGATTTTTTTTTCTAAATTTTCGTTTTAATTCTTGATTTTTTCTGTCCTTCATTTCTGAAATTTTGCTGGAACCAAATTTCCATTGTTTGATATGTTTATTTTGCTGCTCTGGGTTATTTTTTCCCCTTAATTTTTTACGTATTTTCTTTGTTAATTCCATTGATTTTAGTTAAGTTAGAGCTGAATTTGTTGCTGCTTTTAGTCTAATTGTATCTATGTTTGATTCCTTTTTCGCCTTTGGTATTGAAATTCCCCTCTTTCTAGGGATTTGATGTTCTTGTTGGATTAATGTTTTGGCTATGAATAATTTATTGTGTTAACCTTTGGAATTATTACAATGCATAGTATTTACTGTAAAATCTAAACCTAAAGACCTCAACCCTTAGATTTCAGCTAAGAACTCATTAACTACTCTGTTCTATTATTTGCAATCCATCTGATCATTTGGTATTATTATAGAGTTATGATTATCTATCTTACTCAGATTTGTGATTAAGCCAAGGCCTCATTTGGTAATCGGTTTTTAATTTGCAGTCTGTCTGATCATTTCATGTACATGTCATTTTGGGCTTAAGTTTGAGGCTCGGTTTTTCGGGTCAACTCATTCCAGGTTATGGTCACTTAGTTTCTGGTCATTGGGATTGAGTTGTTTCAACTTGGTTTTGTGTAAGTTTGGGTTCGGTTGGATGGGTTTGGGGTGTTAATTTTTTATTGTCTAATCGGATTAGGTCAAGTTTGGATTCGGATTGATCGTATTGGATTTTTGATTCAAGTCGGAATTAACAGGTCTAATCCGAAATTGCTAGAATCTTATTTCACTTTGAATTTAGTTGTTTATGTTGTTAGTTTAGTTGTGACATTGTTCCTTTTCAGTTTTGGCAGAATTCATTCCATTTGACATTGCATTGTTTTTGATTTGATGTCTAGACTGCATTCACCACCATTGGGATTCTCTTAATATCTGTCCCGAACAAAGACCAGTTGAGCCTCGGGATAACCGTCAAAGTGCCGAAAACAGCAATGAACTCTGAGGAGAAAACTCTTGTTGAAATCATAGACGACAATAACCAGATCAACCTTGCCAAGTACATAAACTATGTAAGTGCCCCTCAAGCTGGCGCCATAGCTACGTTTTCCGGCACAACACGTGACACTTTCGAAGGCAAAACAGTAGTGGAGCTAAGATACGAAGCATACGTACCGATGGCGATCAAGAACCTCAAGTCTATTTGTTCCGCTGCTAGATCATCCTGGGATCTCCATTCTATTGCGGTTGCACACCGTTTAGGCATAGTTCCAGTAGGAGAAACGAGTGTGTTTGTTGCCGTATCGGCTACTCACCGTGCTGATTCCCTGGACGCGTGTAAGTTTTTGATTGATGAGTTAAAGGCATCTGTTCCAATATGGAAGAAAGAGGTTTATTCTGATGGAGAGGTTTGGAAGGAGAATCCGGAATTTCTGGAGCGGAGGTTGGAACTCGGCAAGGATGGTGGCTGTTGCCGAAGGAAGATCGAGACTGCGGCACATGATAAAAAGAGTTGTTGCAAACCAAAGGTGAAGGTGGAAGAAGCAATAGATTGAACTCGGAATTTAATTCGGTTCGTGTTGTCATTAAGGCATGATCTTCATTGTATCGATATCGGTTGTACCGGTCAGTAAAAACCGAATTAGTATCGAAGTTGACCTAGTTCGGTTTTTGTTCGTCCATCTTAATATGTATGGAATTGTATCTAATTTGCCGTCTTTTATAATATTTTTCTCTTTTTCTATGGGTTCATAATTTTTTTTAATCAAATCGTTTATATTTTCAAAATTTTATTCAAAAATAAAAATATGTTTATTAAATTAAGTTATAATTCAACTAATAATAATGCATATGAAATTAAATAAAAATTTTAGAAATATTTACTTTTTTATAGTTAAAATTTTTTAATATAAAATATTTATAGTTTTGAATTTTGTAAAATTTTATTGAGCAAGTTGATGGATATGAAATTATTACATAACAATTTATTAAAAAAAACAATATTTCTTTTATTTTTGAATAAGGAGAGGAAGTAGAAGTGTTTATAAGTTAAGTCGAGTCAACCCGAAACATAAAATTTCTATTCAAATCCAGCTTAAGTCAAGACGAGTCTATCTGTAGGCATTTTGACCAGAAGAAATTTTATTTTGTTATTGAACGATAAGCTTGGTCAATAATATTAAATATTTAAGTTCAAGGCTAATTAAAACAAAAAAAAAAATCAATTAGAAATAAGTTTAATATACTATTTGCTAGCTATGGTTTTTTTTTCAATTTAATACTTAAGTTTCGCTTCAACGTTCAATTTGATACCCAAACCAAATGATATCATGTGGTTTAATTAATATTTGATACGTGTGTTCTAGTAAAAATAACATAAGTACTTAATTAGGACTAAAAAAGAACTTTGGGTACCAAATTGAACATTAAAGCCAAACTTAAATGCTTAATCGGAACAACAAAATACTCAAGTGTCAAATTGGAAAAAAAAAATCAAGCACCATTTTGAATATCGAAGCCAAACTAAGGTACCAAATCGGAACAAAAAACTCAAGTACCAAATTGAATATTGAAGCCAAAGTTAAGGTATAAAATATTATATTAACCCTAAAAATATAATGAAATCTAAATCTCTAAAATAAAATCGAAAATATATTATTTTCCATACGTATGTTTAACAAAAATTATTCATAGATTCACCAAAACCCCACGAAAAACCCACCATATATATATAGATACACATACATACACATATATTTCTCTTTGAAACTGGCAATGGATTTTCAAGTAGTGGTTTTAGCCGGTGGCAATTCAAAGAATCTAACTCCCCTTGTTTCCAAGGTTTTTTTTTTTTGGCTTTCATTATCTAATACCCAATTCATAAATTCATTGATTTAAAATTTTTTTTCGTGAATTTGTTGCAGGAATTGCCTAAACCGCTGCTTCCGGTGGCTAACTGCCCTGTTCTTAACTACGTTTTGCACCAATTGGAACAAAGCAACCTTAAAGATCTAATTGTTGTAAGAAATAAAAAAAAAAGAATTTCCCTTTTTGTGTGATGGTTTAAAAATTATTTATGGTTTTAGGGTTTTTTATTTGAATTGTCTTGGGGGTGGTGAAAAAATAGGTGGTTGAAGGAGAAGATGCAGCTCTTCTCGTTGGTGCTTGGATTTCTGGGACTTTCATTGATCGTTTACATGTTGAGGTACTTAACACTTATCCTTTTTTTTTAAACAATTTTATTTGAGGATTGTTTATAGAAACTATGCAACATTTTATTGCTTAATAAATTGCTTTTTTTCTGCTTTAGTGAATGTTATTTACTTGATTGGAACAAATGTAAAGTACAATTCAAGTTGTGAAATTTGATTTTGAGAAAAGGGGAGTGTTTACAATCTGTGTTACTCGCACTCGAGGTGAGGGTTGGATTCAGGTGTGTGTCCGAGACTGTTATGCTCGGTTTTTTTGGTTTTTTTTTCCATATATTTGGAGAATCGTACTCCTATCCATGTCCAAATATGTGTTGATATGGATGTTGGATATAGGTACTTTATGGAAAATTAAGAGTTGAAGTGTTGTAGATTTCAACTGGATCACCTGTAAAGGTATTTCAATGTTTCTGATGATGGTAAAAGTATCATGGAGGCCCTGTACTAAGAGTCAAGTTGCATTTTGTCGTCTTTACTCAAAAAAAGAATAAATTAGTCCCTATACATTAAATCAAAGAGCAAACTAGTCCTTTCAATTAAAATTTCATCCTTTGCCATTGTTAAAAACTGGTGTGGTTGACAGAATAACTAGACAAATACACATAACGTGTCACGTGTACCTCATGTTGATGCACGGGGACCAGTTTTTAACAGGAGAAATGGATGAAACATTTAACGGAAGGACTAGCTGCTCTTTGATCTAAATTATAGGGACTAATTTACTCATTTTCTGAGTGGAGGGCAAAATGCAATCCGACTCCTAGTACAAGAGCCTCTATGATACTTTTACCTTCTGATGATGAATAATATTCAGAAGCTGATTAGCATAGAAAACTATGGACATTCATTATCCATATTTCTTTTGGCTTTGGTAGAAAGGACCAAATATAGATATAGTTAAATTTTGTGGAATGAGTTATAGTGCATGTTATTCGATATTTTTGAAATAGAGTTGCTTGAGCTCATTAACACTTCATTTGTGTAGGATCTTTTAACTCATTTTAACTAAATTCTCATCAAGATTCAAGACTAAGAACAAGTTTGAGACTTTTAACTCTTTCTCGAATAGGAAATCCATGGAAACCTACCATGCGTGTGTTTTGTTACATAATTGGCTGCATACTACATTCTAAGAAGGTTGCCTTTAACAATCACACCCGAAAAAATCTATTAGGGAAGCTTTTCTTTTATGTGGTCTACTTAGAGACAATGGACAAGTTAATTATGTAAAAATAATGAACATGGAGTTTTTTAACGAAAACCGCAATTTAGAGGAAGCTCATCCTTTTAATTAGTTTCCTCTTTTATGATTTTGCAGATTGCTGCAGTCCCTGAGGATATTGGAACTGCTGGGGCACTTCGGGCAATCTCACATCACCTCACAGCAAAGGACATTTTGGTTGGTACTTGTTTTTCAACAGCCTCTCGGTTCCAAAACCAGGGGTGAAGCCTGGAAATTTTTGTTTTTTTTTTTGGGGGGGGAGTGCAATTTCACCATTATACTAACTTGTGATTTCCTAAAAACTAAAAGGACTATATAAGCAATTTTTCATTTTTGGGAGGCCAAGGTCACTGCCTGCCCCCACTCCCTCTGCCCCTGTCCAAAATCAAGTAGTTTCTTTACAGCTGTCTCATCGCTGTGCAGGTCGTGAGTGGTGATCTTGTTTCTGATGTTCCTCCTGGTGCTCTTGCTGCCACCCATAGGCGACATGATGCAGCAGTGACTACAATGCTTTGCTCTATTCCTGTTAGTGGACCTTTAGAGTCAGGATCCTCCGGAGGAAAAGATAAAGCCAAGAAACTAGGACGATACAACATCATTGGACTAGACCCTAGCAAACAATTTTTATTACACATAGCTACGGGTTAGTTTCCATTGTTTTATTTATTTAACCTGCTACTTGTATTGGATCTTTATATAGAATCTCTTGATGCTTTATAGGAGCAGAAATTGAGAAAGATGCTCGAATTTCAAAGCGCATTCTCCATGCTGTAGGCCAGGTATTACTTTTCATCAATCCTTTTTCTTATTTTACGACTCTTACGCAAGTGACGATGAATGCCTATATGGTGAAGTTGATTACTGATAGCATTGTGTGCTGCAACACACAAGTCTAGAGGCTTCGTTTCTTATATAGAAGGGGGTAAAAATATCATGGAGGCCTCTATACAAGGAGTCACATTGCATTTTACCCCTTTTACTCAAAAATTGGGCAAAATAGTCTCTGTACTTTAGATCAAAGAGCAAACTGGTCCTTCCGAAAAAGTTTCATCCATTTCTATTGTTAAAAACCAATCCCTGTACGTCAATATGAGGTACATATGGCATGCCACATGTTACTCTATGGTTATTCTATCAGCTAGTCAGTTTTTAACAGTACAAATTGATGGGATTGAAAATTTTAATAGAAATGACCAATTTGCTCTTTGATCTAATGTACAGGGACTAATTTACCTTTTTTTGAGTAGAGAAGCAAAATGCAATCTGACTCTTAGTACAGGGGCCTCCATAGTACTTTTGCCATAGGAGGGTCATCCTTTTTCCACCCATCTATCGATTTAAAGGCTACTAATGGCCAATAACTTAATAGCTAAGCATCGATGTTCTAGTTAAACAATGTTGTGTTTTGTAATGTAGCTTATTCTGTTCAGTCTATCGTCTTATATTCTAACTCTTGCATGTTGAAAATCCATCAAATGGATTAAAACTTGCTACATATTCTTTTTTTAACCTCGTTTTTGTTTTGTATTTTATATAGATGGAAATGCGATCTGATCTCATGGATGCTCATATGTATGCATTCAAGAGGTTGGTTCTATCCCTACTTGCTTCAAGATCAGCTGTGTCCTCACCTTGTTTTACCCTTTATTTTTAATTACAATTCTGTGTCGTATTTCCACTTAGGTCTGTCCTGCAAGAAGTTTTAGACGTAAAGGATACGTTTCAAAGCTTGAAAGAGGATGTACTTCCTTATCTTGTCCGGAGCCAGCTGGTTAGTATCACTACATGTCTCAATATTCAAAGGCTACATGTTGATCTGGATAATCTAAATTTGTTCCTAATTCTTTTATAACTATCAGAAATCTGAGGCCTTACTAAATAGAACACCGCAAGGTGAAGAAAACAGTAACGAGAAGGTTAGTTCCCAGAACAATCAAGCATTCATCTCTCGAATCCTTGCTAACGCATCTACCCCAAGCTTTCACGGAATCTATTCTGAGAATCCCGATGGTTCTTCTTCTACTCGGAAAACCCATAAATGCTGTGTTTATATTGCAAGCAGCAGCAGTTATTGTGTGCGCTTAAATTCCATTCAAGCATTTATGGACATAAATCGAGATGTGAGTCATGTTTCACATTTTCACTTTTCTTATCTGCCACCGAACTCTTTTACTCCACTTTACAGTTGACTTTTTTCTCTCTATAATATTTCAGGTCACTGGTGATGCAGATCATCTGCTAAGTCCTAATAATATTATAGGTCCTTCACCGAAGCTCGGAACCAAAACTACTGTAAGCCTACTTCACCCATACAAACATTTATAATTATTTAATAATCAGTTTGAATAAGAACCACCAATTATAATGATAATCTTTGGGGATTAGGTGGGGCCAAACTGTAGGCTGGGTGAAGGTTCGGAAATGGGTGACAAATGCCAAGTAAAACGGTCAATCATTGGTCGTCACTGCCGGATAGGTTCCCATGTGAAGGTACGATGATTTCTCCTATTAAATTAGGCAAGTAAGGTAAAGCAGAACGTAAATAAGGACAGTCTGTAAAACTTGCTTCCTACGATTTTGTTATTTATGAAACTAAAAACAGCACGAACATTTCAAGCTTAGATAATCATTCACTTTGTAACACAAATATTTGTTTCCATGCATATGCAGGTTGTCAATTCAGTTGTAATGAATCATGTTACCATCGGCGATGGCTGTATAATACAGGGCTCCGTTATTTGTAGCAATGTACAGCTACAAGAGCGCGTTGAATTGAAAGATTGCCAAGTAATTCTCCAACACTCTTGCATAAACTTTGCATACACGTCTCAAATCGAATCATTTTATTATATTTTTCATACTGTTTAGTATTTATAGTTGTGGTTATTGCATCTTGCTTCTTTTAGGTCGGGGCCGGTTTTGTTGTCACTGCCGGAAGTGAGTATAAGGCAGAATCTTTGGCTAAAAAGGAGAAATGAGTGAAAGCTGTATCCCTGAATTACTTAGAAAAAAAGAATGCCTGTCTCGACTCTCGACTCCCGGCCCGTCTTGTTTTTGCTTTCGAGACAGTACTTTTTCTGGAACTGCTGGTGCTACATTGCTTGTGAAGGTAAGACCGATGTCAAATGAGCGTGTATTGTCCTGCTGCTCCCATTTTATTTGCTTTCTGAATAGATATTGTGTTGCTTATATATATATATATCATGGACTTTGCCCTATGTATTTTTCATTCACTAGAGAATATATACATAGACTAAGCCCAATTTTGATCCTTTTTTTTCTTAATATATGTTCTAATCTTTCTAGTCCTGGAAGGAACAACCCCATCATAGTTCTTTTTTTTTTCTTGGTTAAATTTTGCTATCGATCATTATACTTTGCAATAGTTGTGGATTTAGTACTTAAATTTAATTGGTCATTCTAGTCCTTGGTACTTTTTAAAATTTAAAATTTCCGTCCTTACCAAACGGTAACCGTTAAATTCATTAAGTTTTTTTATATCCAAAATCTGATGTAGCAAACATATCATCACGTGTAATATCATGTTAGGTTATTATTTTCACATATTACTCAATAAAAATTTAATTAATGGATTAATGTTGTAATTCTTTCCAAGATTGAAATTTCAAAATTGGAAAGGTATAGGGACTTAAAATGATTCAATTGGAAATATGGATTAAATCTACAACTGTATGTATAATATATGACTAGTAATTGAATTTAATCAAACAAATTTAATTGTTATTTCAACATTTAGAAAAGTATAGAGATTAAAATTGATCAATTTGAAAAGTATTAAGGACTGAAATTGGTCGAATTAAAGTATATATATGGATTAAATTTACAACTTTTCCAAAGTATAGGGATTAATAGCAAAATTTATTTTTTTTAGAAGAATTTTCTTTTCTTTTTAAACTAGGCTTTAAATTCCATGAACTAATTAAATTAAATGCGGAAATACGAGTTAAAAATTATGGTTATTCGAATCGAGTTTAATTTATAATTATTTATAATTAATTTTAATTTAATATGATGTAATGATAAATGATTTATGTTTAAAGTAGTGACCAGTGAATAGTATTTTTTGAAATTTTATATCAAAATTTATTTTTTCAAAAAATAATATGTAGTAAGAGCTCTACATTATTTTTTATTTACTTCATCAATTAGTTTTTATCAAATGATATCTAAAATTTATAAAATAAAATTTATTTTACTAAATAAATCTAAAATTAGAACCAAAAAAAAAAAATAGAAAATCAAATTGAATTATTATGAACGGTTCAAAATATCCAAACTCATCCTAATCATTTTAGATTTTTAAGGGCTACAAGAGTTGAAAGCTACAAATGTTTGTTTGAAAGCGATATATGAAGTAGATCTAAAGTTTACGTGTTTTTTATTTGTATCAATTCAATATTATTAGTCAAATTTCGGCATGAAGTATATTTAAAACATAAAAAACAAATTGTAAACAAATTGAGGGACGGGATTACGTTTAAATACTAAATTTATTGTTACACAATCCAAAAGAACTTGATTGATACGATATTGTTAATTTAATAACTCAATTAGGATTAATCCCATAGTACATAACATAATATTAAAATATTTAAGCAATATTTTTTTTTAAAATTAATAATTATCGATAATATAATAAAAAATGTAAACAATTTATAACTAACCTATGTAACCATACTCATATTTGTTTTGTTAGCCTGTGACACCAATTTAGACAAATACCTTATTTATCGATATTTATTTCTTGGAATTTAAAATTACAATATAGTGTAAATCATAATATAATCATAAGTACAGATCTAAACAATTATAAATTAAATTAAATTAAATATAAATCACAAATAAATTAAAAATCAAAATAATCCAAACTAGAAAGAATATGTTGCAATTAAGTTTTTTTTATATATTTTATTGCAATTAATAAAATCCAAAAGAAACATTTTTAAATAATAAAGAAGAAGACTTAAAAGTTGACTTAAAAATACAGGGACTTGCTAGTGAAAAGGTCTAATTTTAAAAATAAATACGTGGCGGCGTGGTTTAGGTACTTACGCGTCACGCTTATAAAATTGATTTAAATATTTTAGATTTATTTATTTAATTTTTTTAAGGGGTCGAGATAAGAATTATTCGATTACATTCAAAATTGGTGTTAATTAAAGACTTAAAAGAATTTTTTTCTCCTTTTTTCATTTTTTATTATCATTTATAAATATATCCGAGATTTTAATTTTTTTTAAATTTTTATTATGTATATTCGAAACATTACGCGTATACATATAAATAAGAGAAATAAGTTGAACAAGATTTACTCTGAATTCGAGTTATATGTAATTTTTTTACTGAATTTATTGAAAGTGTAAAAATATAAAAGTATCCTCATAATATTTATATATGGAAATAAATTTTCATAATTTATTTAACTAAGTTAATGATCTGTGACACTAACTCAGTTAAATATTTAAATATTAGTATAAATAGTAAGTCTTTACAGTTAAAAAAAATATAAATTTCTTCATAAATCACAAAGACTTATTTTTAGTAATTATTTAAACTCGTGTCTGGCACCTAGGTAATACGAGGTCAAACCCTTTTTTTTCTCTTCCCCAACTCTCCTCCCCTCCCATAAATGGTAGATTAGGTAGCCTATAGTTGTGAACCCAAGTTAAAAAACTTGTAAAAGAAGGTGTTAGGAAAATGGGGAGAAATTGACTTCAAAACTCCTTTTTTTTTTGTGGAAGAAAATGGAAGGAAACTTGACAACTAAGTTGTGGAATTTCATGACATGCATACATACATACATATGTATCACTATATAAATGGGATTCTTGCATCTTCAATCATCTTCATACCTCACTTTATTATCTTCATACTATATATACTATCTTTGGGTGTTTCGAGAAGGAAAAAAAATCAAATATGAAGGTAAATTATATATATATATATATATATGTGTGTGTGTGTGTCTTTTATGCATAAAATACTGTATTTTTTTAATAATATATATGCCTAAATCGAAGTAAACGTTAAAATTCATGTTTTTGTTTTGTTTGGGAAGCAGCAAAAGGTGGTGTTGAAGGTAGCTATGAAGTGCCAAAAATGCAGGACTCGATCCCTCGAGGTGGCTGCAGAACAACAAGGTAAGTTTTTTTTTTTTTTTTTAAATATTAACAAATGGGTCCTTAAGCTATACCTCAATTCTCAATTTGATATTTAAGTTATCGAGTTTATCTTAGTTTACCCCAAAATAATACTATTCATGTTTTGATTAAATGTCGTAACTATTTGGAATAAAACGAGATAAAATGATAGTTTAAATATCATTTCTGATTAAGGTATAGTTTTGGGGTCAATTTGTTAATAAAGTATTATTGGAACCCACCCATTGTTTGAAAAGTCAAAAAGGGTGGGCACCGAAAGTAGAAAGTAAAATTGGTTGGCAAGTTGGGTTAAAAGTTGGCATGGGATAATTGCAATTTTGGTCCCTAATTGTATAGGGACATTGCAAGTTGATCCTTGAACCTCAACTATAAATAGGCCTAACCATTTCTTACTTTCTTCATCCCACACTTGCCATTCTCTACTTAAGGCAATTGTTCTCTCTCCCTATTTGTAAACTTTCACTTGTATTTTTGGAGTGAAATATATTTGGTAGTGCCCGAGGACGTAGGCAAAATTTGCTGAACCTCGTTAAAATTCTAGTGTTCTTTATTTTTGTTCTGCATATTTTGCAAGTGTCATTGTAGTGATTTATTGTGCTATTAAATTACGATAGAGGGATATTCTGGCTAGGAAAGATCTGGTATGTAAGCGATCCTCGTGATCCACCTCTCTTTCCTGGGAATTGAACTTAGTGTGATTTTTCAGTACAATAATTTTACTCTTTCACACGCTTCCGCGCAACAAGTATTGTCAATTGTTATTCTTTGAGATTATATATGAAGTAAATAATTGGGAAATTATATATATATATATGTATAAAACAGGGGTAAGCTTTGTTGGATTAGAAGGCAATGAAAAAGAGAAAGTGGTGGTGATTGGAGATGGAATTGATGTTGTCAAATTAGCTACAATTTTGAGGAAGAAAGTTGGAACTACTGAAATTATCAGTTTGGCTGAGCAGAAATAATTTTTTTTTAAAAATTTTTTAATCCGTATATTCATGTTGTATTCATATCGAATAATATATACTGATATGTACAACGAGAGTTTTGTTCTCGAAATTTGATGGTTTGTACGTTGTTGTATTGTAGGTCCGAATATATTTTAATTATCAATTTTATATATTTTTTCGATTCTATCTATTTTTTATATTATATAATTCCTATTCAATGACGAAACCAAGGTGGGAGGCGAGGTCTTGACTCTTTCCTAAAATCTAGATTCATATATTAGAGTTTATGTGTCAATCGTTCTTTAATTAATAAGTTATATATAAATTGCATTCTCTTTGTCCCATTTCATACCCAAGGGATTTTATTAAACAATAAGGTCCGAAGCCTAAATTGGTAACGTATCTGTTAGAATTAAGTGACACAAATCCTTATTTAAATTAAATACTGTGGTAAAATAAAATAAAAGTAAAATCCTTATAGAATTATACTTCTTTTATTTTATTTTAGAATAATGTTTTTTAAACCTTATTAAACTCCATCTATTTGATATTATTAGAATAAGGAGTTTCACTCCTATTAGAATAAGGTTTACAAGCCTATAAATAGGCATAGTCTATTCCTCTTGTAATTGATTTTGAATTCGACATGGTGAATTTTCTCCTCCTTTGCCCGTGATTTTTTCCCGAAAGAGTTTCCACGTAAAATCTGTGTGTTCTTTATTTTTCTATTTCTATTTTCTTTGCTATATATTGTCATTACCGACATTATATTTTTAACAGTATCAATGCTGACGTGCCAACAACGTATATGCAATGTCAGTAAGGTTAAAAAATTTAGTTTTCTTCATTCATTTTGAGATGATTTGACAAAAACGCAAATTCAAGTGTTAAAAGAGATGAAAAATTAAGTAGAGGACTAAAATGACTTTTTTATAAAGTTGAAAGGCTAAAAAGTCATTATACTTTTAAATTGACTACTACATTTTCATAAACAAAAACTTGACTTTGAAAATTATTCATTGTCTTTAGTATAATTTTTCTTCATTTGCAGCTTTCATTGTCTTTTTTCCCCAAAATCACTATGCATTAAAATGGACAACCCAAAAGGATAGAATTAAAAAAAAAATTTTAAACAAGATTTATCTAAGAAAATAATATTTTTACGTTGTCGTAATTCAAGTTTAGAAACTATTAGTTTGATTGGCATGATATTGTTACCAATACAGAAGGATGAGTGCTGAAGCGAATTATCCTTTTATTTATGGATTGGGGAGGGACTATAGGTAGTTCTAGGTATTATATTCAGGGAAAAAAAACATACATTATATTCAAGTCAATTTAACGATCAGTGTCGGAGATAAAAAAAAAACTGTTTGAATTTTGGTTCGCAGATTCGTGACGTTCAAAACTGTTTCATAAAAAAAAACTGAATTGTATAAGAAAAGGGAAAAAAGAGCTTTCAATTGGTACAGGCAGTACAAACATGAAAGGCTATATATAGCAACAATTTTAATAACCCAATAACTTAAATGAAAACTTTCAAAAAATTCAATAATCATTTGGTAACCTTTTGAAGTTGAATTATCAAAACGTAAACTTACTAATAATATCGAATCATACTCTCTAAACCCGAATAATATTATTCATTATATATATTTATTTAGAAATTGATTGAAGGGGTTAATTGTGAACATAACAAATAACTTGTAAAAGAAGTGTTGGGACTGTTCTTTTTCCTTGTTAATTTATGGCAATAAATTCATAGCAATGAAAAGGAAACTTCAAGGCTACGTCATGTGAAATTTCATCATCATCATGTATATATATATGAGGTTGTTGCATGTGCACTATGTGATAAACCATATATAATTTTATTCCTTCTTAGCTGCATTTTTATCTTCATACTATATATTTTCTTTGGGAGTTGGTGAAGAAGAAGAAAGAAACCAAATATGAAGGTAATTTTTTTTTATGGATTCCATCATTTGAGTTTCATTACATCATTAATATTTAGTTTTGTTGCTCTAATTTTTTTCTTTTATAATTTAAATTATTCTTTCAATTTCATGAAAAATATGAAAAATATGGTCATCAAATGTTTAAATCGACATAAAATTGATATTTAGGGCTAAAATTCATGTTCTTTTTTATGTTTGGGTACAGCAAAAGGTGGTGTTGAAGGTGGCTATGAACTGTGAAAAATGCAGGAGTGAGGCCCTTCAAGTGGCTGCAGGACAAGCAGGTAAGTTGATTTTTTTTTTAAAATATTAGCAAATTGATCCTTAAGCTATACCTCAATTCTCAATTTGATATAAATTTTTTTTTATCAAAAGTGGTACTTAAATTATCAAGTTTACCCCAAAACAATACTATGCACGTTTTTATTAGATATCACCCTTATTAATTTATATATTTTTATGAGAGATAAAATATAATTTCTCATTTTAGCGGAGATCAAGCTTTACCAGTCTCTTCCTGTCGCTACTGCGTTGAAGACAAAACATAGTTTAGATACCAATTTTGCTCAAATTTTTTTTAAAAAATTAAAGTATAGTTTAAGATTCAATTTATTAATAATTGTTACTATTTTGTTTCCTTTGAGATAATGAAGTGAATCATTATATATATATATATAAATAGGGGTAGACTCTGTTGCATTGGATGGTAAGGAGAAAGAGAAAGTGGTGGTGATTGGAGATTTTGATGCAGTCAAGTTGACAAATAATTTGAGGAAGAAAGTTGGAGCTGCTGAAATTCTCACTTTGGGGAAGCACAACTAATTTAAGGAAGAAGGTTGGAGCTACTGAAATTCTCAATCTAGGAAACAGGACTGAAGAAAAAGTATATGCTATATTTCTTATCACACTTTATTTAATTTATCTAGTCGTGTTTTATTTAGTGTAAGATTAGGTGGGCGGTGCATTTACCTGAGGTTAGTGTAAAAATAACAGCGACAGTGAGATTAAATACTGTAACGATATGAGACAAAAAGTAAGTTAAACGCACCGCACTGTCCATCTAAACCCATACTTAATATTGATATGTTCAACTTATTTTCCAAAAATATATACTTAATAATAAAATATTTAAAAAAAAAAGATTTGGGTAAAGAAATTTGGATCACAATAGACAATTATAATGTGTAATATCTTTTGAAATTATAAGTAAAAAGATCTCTCCAATCTCTCTCAATTTCGATATTGAGTAAATTGATCCCTAAAAAAAAAAGGGGAACAATTTAATCTTTGTCAATTTCGAAAGTGATAAATTAAGGACAATTAATCAAAACATTAATATTTTTCTTCCATTTTACATAAATTTGACTTGTATAATAACAAGTTTAGCCCACAATATTTTTGTAAATGTGTAAATATTGAGGTTAAATTTGTTGATTTTTTTAGAATCAAGACCAAATTAACAATACATGTAAACATCTAGGGCTAAATTTGTTATTATAACAATCAAAATTATGCCCAAACGACAAAAAGACATTAACACGTGATTAATTATTCTTAATTATTCACTTTCAAAATTGACAAGAATTAAATTACTTCAAATTTTTTGAGAAAGACTAATTTACTCAATTTTAAAAAAAATATTTTTATCGAAATTATACTACAAAAGTTAGATTGCATATTTGTCCAACAAGGGCGAAACTTTGACCTCATTTGATTAATGGAAGATCATTTCCATCCCTTCTATTAAAAAATGCTAATTTAATTAAGGTGTTTTTAGCCTCTCTTTTTTAGGAATTTTAATTTCGTATGATTATATAAGCAAAATTTGAATTGGAGTTTATACGCTTGATTTTCATTCAATTGTACTCATTTAAATAAATAAATACATATATTTATTTTTATATTGGGTTAATATAATTGTTTCTATATGCAATATATCAATGTAAAATGTTGCTAATTCAATAATATTGTCAGTGATTTGTGAAAATTGAATCAAATCAAAAATTATTTATAAAGTTACACAGAATCAAAATTCACATGTGACATTACACGTTGGATCAAAGTTCATGAACAATTTTAATGTATATATTTTTTTTCCTTCAATTTCTCGCCTACCAAACAGAGTAAAATTTTCCATTCCACCTCTCTTCTCTCTTACTCCTACCATACAAAAAATTAATAAATTTCCCAACCACCTTTTTCTTCCTGTCCTTTGCTATAGGGCGTGAACATGGGGGAAAATGTCCTTCCCAATTTTTATGGTTTGACCCAAAAATTATTTTCAATGGTTTGGCCCTTTCCAAATAGACCTTTTACTAGTCATCTCATTACCCTTATTATCAGCTAAGAACTCAAATATTCGTCAAGAATTTAATGATGTTTGAACTAGATCGGACCAGTTGAACCAAATATTAACCGAAATATCAGTCCAAAGAAAGTTGCTACACTGATTTGATTCAAAATTTGGTATAAATCGATTATTTTTAAAAATTTTAATAATTTATTTAGTCAAATTGGACAGAATTAGATTGACAAATTGATAGTTTCAACTTCACCACTAGTTAAGTAAAAACGTGCATTGAACTCTTATTAAATTTGAAATTAAATAGAGTAAGACTTTTTACATGACTCATACCTGTAAACCATCTAATAAGTATAGGCACATTCTTATCTTCTAGCTGCCAATAGATTAAAATGATAGTTAAAAAAGGAATGCAAGCTACTCAATCCCAAATATAAAATTGATCAGATCTAATAAATACTAGATTATGACATACTCATTACGTAGGTAAAAAAATCATGTAAAAAACTTAAGATTTTCCGATATAACAATTTTAATTCAAATGGTAAATTTTAGCGAAAATCATAATGTTTTGAGTTCGAATTCCATCATGTGCGAATATTTTTCTCAAAATAATATCTATTACTTTATAAACATAAAAGACTTTTTGATAAATTCTTCACTGAATTAAAACTCGGTTAAAAAGTATAGATTTGACATGTGCTACATCATAATAAAACCCCCGTCACCTGACATGACAGTTTCACTCTCGAACTTTTAAAAGATTTTCAAGTATTTTATCTATTTGATACATTGTTACAGAAAAAAATACATTAAAAAAGTTAAATCTTGAAGAAAGCATGCATGGAAATACGAAATAGCAAGTATGAAAAAGGCAAAATCTATGTTTTTTCCGACTCTTTATTTCTCTTGAAGTATTCGTGCCTATAACCCATTTTGGACACATTTAAATATGGCACAGAAATATGGATTCCTAAAAACCTTCCAAACACATAAAAGACTTGGACAAAATGAAACATACCCGTGCTGGACATGTATCCGTATCTAACATTCACATCCAAATCCGAGTACATAAGGCAAATCGGCAACGAACCTTACCTGTGTATAACCTCAGATCAAAATTAAGCAATGCCCTACAAAATTTCATGCAGACAGCAATTCGAGAATGCCAGGGAAGTGTTGCACTTGCAGCTACTTTTTTCCGCTGTAGTTTTCCGACTACTAGGATATGGTAAAATTATGCTTATACAACAATAAAAAAGCAAAGGAAAAGGAATTTAAGATCGAGACCTTTTTTATTCCCCCCTTTTTCGAACTAAAGGTAATGATCTATTGGCGTTTTAGGGAAGGAAGCAAACAATCATAAACGCGTTCCATTCGTGCCGTCACACTTAGCTTGTATGAAGTTTGAAGACCAGGCCTTCCTAAATCAATTATATCCTGTTTCAAGCTGCAGAATTTTATAATCAGTTAGTTGCTACCTTGAGTTCATTATCTTACGACAGAAAGTCGAAATGAGATGGGCAAAGTAATTTAGCTTTTAAGTCAGTTAAGAAACAGAAGAATCAACTAACCATTGCCATTCACCAGTCGCCTTTGCATGTCTTCTGACAGCATGGTATAAACGGTCTAGACAATAAATCAACAACCCGAACATGCATTGTGCATCATTTTCCTGTGAAAGAGCATTATATATGTCATATTTTTTTCACCCTTTGGAACATAGATGTAGGTGTGGTATGTGTGGTGCCTGAGTCGAAGCAAATTCCTTAGATTTAGTCACAAAAGCAGTATTCTAATCTGTCTCAAGAGAGACCGAATTCAGCATAGTAAAAGTAAATACAACTTTTGGACCAAATAAAGGTTCTTCTAACAGATCAAACTTCTTTCTTGGCGCCTAATCTACAGAAATACAAATGAACAAACATATCGAGCATATGAAATCATGCAGGGTAACATATGATATACTGATATTGAGAGAAGGGTAGATGGGAAAAGGGGGAGGATGAAGATGCTTTTAGAAAATGAAAACAAAATAAACATACGGAGCAATGGCAACAAGAAAGGTCCTTCCAGTTCTCTCCATTTAGTGCCACTATACGAGTAGAACTGAAGAAGTCAACTCCATATCTGACCTCACCTCAATACCATCAAAGCTACTTAGAACTTGTTCTCAGTTGAGAAAGCATATAAAGTCAAGATCTTATGATTTCCTACGAGTTCACATCTTGCAAATGGCATGCTCAGAATCTAAATTTTATCAAGGCCCTTTCAAAAGAAGCCAATGTGGATAGGGGAAAAAGGAGAAATTAAACCGAATGGTAAGGTTCTTACCAGCCCTTGGTCAAAGTAAGCCTGGTACTGCATAATTGTTTTCTCAATCTCCACAATAAGTAGCCTCCTCTGGATACGAGCAATTCTTCCTCTGCCTTCAGCTTTAGTATCCTGATTAGAATGACAAAACCAAATAATCAATTGTCTGACAAATACGAGAAAGGAAACAAGATTTGGTGATTAACAGGTATGCTTTTCTGCCCTGAGGGTATTTGTGTTTGGATGGCGGCTCAGGATCAGCCTCATTAAAACCTTATAACATTCCCTGAGAAGGTTCTACCCTGTGCAAATGCTCTTTAATGGAACTTTAGCTTTAGCCAGTCATGACCAATATCAAAGGTACAATTGATAGTCAGGCACTATAAATTTGTATAACCATGTAAATAGTGCAATCGTTAAACCTAGCATATCATCCCTTCCTACACTGATCAACAAAATGGAATTTACTTTTAAAAAATTAACTAGATAACATATTGTATAGCTTTGAAGTGTTCCAACCATTCTAAACCATGCACGCACGGCTACAATCAAACCAAGAGACAGAAAGAATGCTGGCAAGGCAGCTAGTATTGCAAAGTTTATTTCATTTGCTCTGAGAATCTGATCCAGTTCAAGCATTGCCCTAGTTCAATGATCATCGTAATAAGTAAGAACATTGAGAACTGAAATAAACCAGAAAGCCGATAATATTTAAGCATCTATGTAGGAAAAAGTTGGCGTTGAACTTACATCTCAATATCGAGTTTCAACTTCTGCACCTGCAATGGCAAAAGCACGAGGTTATGCAACCAAAATAGAAGGCAGCATCGGCATTGTAAAAATCATGAGCATTACCTGGATAAGCAGAGCACGGGCAAGCTCTCCGTGGAGAAGATTCTGGATAGGATGCACAAGTTCTTTTTCATATCTACATTAGAAATCCCAATGAAAGAGTTTGTTTCAAAGAAGAAATTTACCACATAAAGAGATAGACACCATACAGTGGCAGTTCAGTTAAAGCAATATATCAGATTAGCAATAGGAGGAACATATTTATTCTGGAAATTTCTGGAAGTGTCATGAAAACGCAATCATCTAGAATGCAAGATTATTTCAGATGTATTGGAATTTATAACAACTTACTATCACTAATCTCTTTGGTCTAAAGCATTTTTTTGTACCTGAAGCATTCGTAAATAAAAAAATTCCAAACAAAAGATAATGTTCAAATTTCACCCATACCATGTGCATCATAATCATAAAGTGCAAACATGATTTAGCATTGCCATGATATTAGAAAAAAGTAGTACCTTAACATAACTATCTCAAGCATTTCCTGATCTGATGCATTCTCTGGGAACGCTTCACCTTTTGTCTGCTCACTGAAGGCCAATAACATTCTGCAAACCATGAAAGCAATTGTGTTTAGAAAAAGCATTTGACATGGCTGTCGATGATACGGCAATTACCTTTGAACAAAAAGAACTTCATTATATCCAATCACCATAGAAAAAGAAAGAGATCAAATAGTGGAGCTGGAAGACAATCTAAAGACAAATAAAACAAATATCAAGCAACTTATATCTCCAGAAGAATCTTGATATCTCAAGCAAAGATTAAAGTAGTAAGTACAAATCTTTTTTGTACATACAGAGGCCCATTGGGCCTTGAGCTACACAGTAGCCCTTCCTCTAAGCCTCACCCCCATCCCCATTTTCCTAAGGTTTGAAGAAATTCTAGTAATATGGTTAGGAGGATTAGGTATATACTCAGGATTTATGTCCTAATTCTAAATAATGTAGCAGCCTAAAACTCAGAACTTGGTCGTTTCACTAGCCGTGTTTCGTGAATAGATAAGAAGTTAAAAAAGGGATTGAAGAAATGACAATCACATCCTGCAATTCCCTTGCTAGCTAATTTTAATTCAATATCCATGATGCAAACTGGCAGGAAGAAAATTTAACCTGTGGAGAGAATCGGAAGTCAACTTCACTTCCTCCATATCCATCACACCTTTCTGTCTTTTCTTAAACGTATCCAAAAGTTCATCTCTAATTGCCAAAAGCTGAAGATATATTAACATCACTACAATCAGCTTCATTCTCAAGTATTCATGAAAATGGTAAATACAAGACATGCAGGAGAGAGATGTTAAAAAAACCAGCTGAGCAATCAGATTAGAAAAGTGCAGTGTACCGGTTGCTCAACATGGTCATTAAAGAAGCTAACTGTTGACTCCTTTGCTTCACGAATCCAGATGTCAATGTCAGAACTTCCCATCAGACGGCTATGCCGTAGGAGCCAGAAAGAACAAACTGAAAGGCCAACTGCACCACATGTATACCGGATCCAGTAACGAGTTACATTACTTGGTTTTTGGTGTTTAGCTACCTAAGAGCATGGTAAGAAAATAAGCAACAAATCCAAAAATAAATTGAACATCAAATGCAAAAACCATGAATGAACAAGCCAGTTATCAGTTAATAAAATAATGTCTAGTTTTATGACAAAAAGGACTAAAAAGGACCATTACCATGAGAGCTAAGTAAGAGTCAAGTGCCTGGAGATTTGTACAAACCAAGTTGATAGCTTCCTTAATTTCAGAATTTGTCCATTGAGACTCTTCCTGACTGATTTCTGGCAATGTCTCAAAAAGTAGAGGAAACGAATAGGTTCCTTCAATGGAAGAATCATTCTGCATAGTTTTTGTACATGAAAATTGGGGTAGAAGTTTTCAACAATCTAAATTATAATAATAGTAGCAAGTCTGAAATGCTCTGCAAAAGATTGAAAACATTGCAAAATAAATGCAACAAGAGAAATATATACCTGACGCAAAGCATGAAGATGGCCAATTGATGCGTCCAACTTAGAAAATAAGCCATTAAGAGTGTGCATTAGTGAGGAAAATGACTTCTCTGGATCCTCTGCTAACTCCTTTCCACATTTGTCAACTTCCACATAAAACTATTGAAGAAAACAAGCAATGAATCCTTGATTAATCACATCTAACGAAACATCACAACAATAGAGTTATCAAGCCTAGAGAACTACTACATGCTTAATGTTATGTCTATCTATGGCTTTCGGAAAAGAGAGGGAGGAAAAAGGTAAGATTGTGAGTGTCAACATATGATGGGCTTCCTTATTACGGTCAAAGCATAACAGGACAGTACAGAACTAGAATAAGATGAAGCAAACCTGAGCCAGAAAAGCAGCAAGTGAACACCTTAGTGAAGATAAGACAGCAATCCTTTCAGAGATGTACACAGATGAAGAATGGGAAAGATTTTGCATTGCTGATCCATCAGTGACAGCTTCACGCATAAGTTGAACTGATCCATTAACAAAAGCTCGTGGCCCTCTCTCGAAAATCATGAAGTAAACTTTCCTTGCATTAGATCCCTAAATATTTGTACAAAATTACATTAGTAAGTACAATGAGGCTGTTGTTATTGCTACTTGTATTTCATTTCTGGAAGTAGATGTGCTCAGGCAGTTAAAGCTGACCAAAAAAACCAATTCAAACAATGAAGGGTGGTACAATTTTGCCTTGCAAACCCATGTTCGATTCGATTTCAGTTCAATCTTTTTGATTTCAGTTTGATGTAATAATTAGATATATTTGACTTGGTAAAAGTACTATGGAGGCCCTTGTATTAGTAGTCGGATTGCATTTTGGCCCCTCTAATAAAAAAAAGAGCAAAGTAGTCCTTATACGTTAGATCATCAAGCAAACTGCTCCTTCTATTAAAAATTCCATCCATTTCTACCGTTAAAAATTGGTTTTTGTACACCACATATCACAGTTTGGTTATTCCATCAAATTTTCAACAGAAAGGACCAATTTTCACTTTGAACTAACATACAGGGTCTAATTTGCCAGTTTTATAAGTAGAGGGGGAAAAATGCAATCTGACTCCTAGTATAAGGGCCTCCATGGTACTTTTACCATTTAACTTTGGTTTTCTTTATTCATAATTAAAAACCATATTTTTATAAGATCAAAATAAAATATTTTATTTCTAAATTAGCGAAAAAACTTGAAAGTAACTTTAACAAAAGTGATGAACCAAAGCAATGCAATTCAATTCAGGTCATTCAAATATGTAAATCGGTTTGATTTCAATTTGGTTACATTTTTCTTGCTATTGCTAACACTAATCCTAACACAATAAATTCAAAGAAACAACTGCATATTTTACAGAAATTCAAAATTAACGAAGTCATTAGTGCATTACCTCAGCTATAGATTGCCAAAATTGCAAATTCTCTTGAATTTTATGCAAATTTAAAATGAAACGATCCATTATATCGTTTAAAACTTCATAAATTCTCGATGCTTCTGATGCCGTCCTGGATATTAAAAAAAATTACTATTAAGTTCGAAATTCATTTCTACTAATTAAGAAAAGTGGAAATGAATAAACGAGGTGAAGGTCGTATACCGAGTTAAGTTGACTGAGTTGGAAGGCAATGGGAGAGGGAGACCAGCTCTGCGTTTAGTAGAGATAGGAAGAAGCGTTTGGCGATACAGATTTGAGATTTTCTCGAGAAAATTTGACGGAAAGGAAGGAAACAAAGAGGTGAATCGGTTGCTCAGATAATTGGAGTAAAATGAGATTAGGGTTTTAGCGTCCCTCGATGACTCGTTTCCTTCAGGTGTAACTTCCATACTTGCCCCTTTTTTTTTCTTCTAACTCACTGAAATTGTAGTGCTGAGTTGATTTTCAACTGAGTCAGCCGATTCAAACTCGATGACTCGCTAGGTATGTTTCACAGCTGTTGACGACGAAGAAGAAAAACCCCTGTTTTTCCTAGGAATTTATAACTTGCCTTTGTAAATTGGCTTAATTTCAAAATTGACTACCAAATCATATCGCTTTTCACATTTAGGTAATTACTATTTTTTTAAAGAAAATAATCCTTAAACTATTAATTTCCATTCATTTTACCGTAGCAACATCCAATAAGAAAATGCCACGTCTTTTTTCGTTTAGTAAAACATAAATGTATTCTATTAACGATTAAATAAAAATATTTTTAATCTATTAAAAAATATAACCAAATTAATTCTTATACCTTAAATTAAAGGGCAAATTGATCCTTGTGTTAAAAATTGATCCTTACACATCCACACGAAATCACATGGCACGCAATATATAATTATCTGGTTATTCCGTCAATCATACCAATTTTTAATAAATACAAATTAAACTGTTTATTTTTTACGTAAATGAGATAAAACGTAATCTAACTCGCTGCGTGTTGGCATACCAAGTAATAGCTAGCTTAGTTTTATATTGATGTTTATGTAATGAATGAACAACTTGGGTGATTCATAGCTACCATAGTTATACTCCAATTTTGCCAGCAATGTCCTTGATTGAATCAAGCATTTTAGTGTAGCTCATCAGTCATCATTTTGCACTGGATTCATTCATTTGATCGTCCTTTTGCAAATACATCAAAAGGATTTTCTTTTTTTAACATCTTTCCCCTTTTCCTCCGAGCTCGTGAACGTAGGGTGCTCAAATTACATTTTGTCCCCTCTACTAAAAAAAATAGATAAATTAATTCATATACATAAGAGCAAATTAATTTTTTCTATTAAAAAATTCATCCACTCGTACTGACGTGACCGATGAAATAAACAAATGTTGACATACAATGACAAGTTTCCTTTAACGGGAGAACCAATTTGTTCTTTGATTTAAGATATAAAAATTAATTTACCCATTTTTTAAGGAAATGAGCCAAGATACAATTCGACTCCTAATACAGGGAACTCCACGATACAATACTTTTAGAGGATTGTTTTGTTGAGTTAAATTTAAGATTTTCACATGTCGATTTTGAATTGAATTTATGTATGGCATTAATAATATAGATAGGAATGGTCATCCCCTACCAGTAGAGAAGAGCTAAAGTTGGTAGTAAGTGGTTTTTCTTAGTGTGGAGGGTCAGTTGATGTATGGTTTTGCGGTCAAGGATGTGGGTTTGACAGATAGGCTCCTACTAATTGTAATGGTTCTAAGATAGGACTTGATATCTCTAATAGCCATGGGTAAGCTGTCGAGGTTACAGGCGATTAGTGGCATTGGATGTCTAACTCGGCATTGTTTGCTCTTATCCTGCCTTCGAGTCTTTGACTTGTTGCGACTGGGAAGCAGCATTGGGTGGACGCTTCCATCTTTAATCATGTAAGTAGGTGTGGTATTGGAGTTTGTTCCATCAGGTGAAGGCGAATTCATTCAAGCAATGGCGGCGTCGAAGATAACAGAAGGGTTGTGCAGCGTTTTCAATAATTTATTTAATTCAACCGTCCGAACAAACAGACGGATTCGAGCAATTCATGAGAAAGTAAGCAACTAAATATATAAAAATGCATCAATTAAATGAGCAAAAAAGGGAGTAAAATTCAGAATACCAACAGTTTTAGCAATTTAGAAATTTTCTACTGTACTGGAAATTAATCATAGGAAAACAAACCTGCTGTTCTAAGCAATGGAAACTTTAGCTCCAGCTTCTTCAAGTTGTTTCTTGGCATCATCGGCTTCCTCTTTCGAAACTCCTTCTTTGAACTTCTTGGGCAAACCTTCAATCAACTCTTTCGCTTCTTTCAAAGCCAAATTTGTCAGAGCCCTAACGGATTTAATCACCGCGATCCTGGCATTGCTAGGAACCTCCTCAATCACCACATCGAACTCGGTCTTCTCTTCAACAACAGCCGCTTCATCACCGGCACCACCGGGGGCGGCAACTGGAACGGCTGCGGGAGCGAAGGCAGCGGCAGAGACGCCGAGTTTCTCTTGAAGGTAGTCGACGAGGGTGCGGGCTTCCTCGAGGGTTAAGTTGGAGATTTCGGTGCCAAGTTTTTCGATTTTTTCGGGGGCGGCCGTGGCGCGGAGGGCGGTGGAACGGTGGGTGAGGTTAGGAGGAGTGAGGGAACGGAGAGGGAATTGGAGGGAAGGGACTTTGAAATGGGAAGGGTGCGTAGGATTAGAGGAAGTGGGCAAGCGGAGAGAAAGTGTTGAGAGAGTTGAAGAAGCCATTTTTCTTCTTCTATGAATTGCAGAGAGGATTCGGATAAGGCAAGGCGAGGCAAATAGAGAGGGAGTGAGCGTAAATAATAATATAGCGAAATTGCCCTTCTAAGTTTACAATTCAATTTGACGAAATTGACCTTCTAAAATAGAAGAAAAAAAATGGGAATTTGCTTTGCTTGTCAACCAATTGTAGTTTTTTTCTTTTTTAGTCACTTAATTATTAAAAAATTATAAAATAGTCATTTAATTATTTAATTTTATCTTTTTTGTCACTAATTGGTTAACGTAAAAATGGAAACATGCAAAAATTCAACATAGTTGAGTGGCTAAAAAATTGAAATTGAATAGTTAAATAATCATTTTGTAATTTTTTTATAATTAGATTACCAAAAATAAAATTTATTAATAGTCAGGTGACTATTTTTTTTAACTTTTATAGTTAAATGACCAAAAAAGAAAAGAAATATATAATTTAATCATAAAAATACAAATATTTAGAAAAATTAAAATTTCATTTCAATAAAAATTATGAATCATTAAAAAAAATTAACATACTCCTTAAATTAATAATTAATATAAAAATTAATTGTTTAAAAAAACGTATCTTTACACTACTCCAGCTAGAAGCGTTTTCGTTGTTCCAACTTAATCCTGTAATTTAAAAAAAAAAAAAAAGACAGCCTAATTCAATAATTTTAAAAAATGGCTCGTACAGGTAAAAGAAAAAGAAATGTCAATTAATAAGTTTAGATAGGTGTCAAATAGATACCTAATGTAAACAATACGGATGGTTACCTAATTATGTTTGTGTTCTTGTTTTGGTCATCTAATTTTAAATTTTTTAATTTAGACATTAATGTTTGAAGTCGTTCTTGTTTTTGTCACCCGTTATTAAATTTTCAATTTTTCCTTTTTTGGGTTTTAGAAATTTATAGATATGGAATACATTTGTTTTAAAAGCTGAAACCTTTTTCTTAAGAAGTTTGAAGATTAAATTGATAGAATTTGTAAATATGAAGGGTTAAATTTATTGAATTATTTAGAATTAGGATCAAATTGATAGAATATGTAAGTACTAATGACTAAATGTGTTATTATACCAGTTAAAAAAAGATTTTTTGTTATCAATTTAGTAGCCGGTGACTAGAACAAGAACGAATTCAAACCGTAGTGTCTAGATTGAAAATTTTTAAAATTGGGTGACCAAACTGAGAATGCGGGCATAGTTGGATGACCATTTGTATAATTTACACTAAAAACAATTGTTTTATTATGAGTAAACTAGAGTAGAAGTTAGCCAATTATGGTTTTTTTATTCCTTTTCGGTTACCTAATCGTGAAAAGTTACAAAAGGTCACCCAACTATTCAATTTTATATTTTTCGATCCTTAAACGGTTAATGCAAAAATGGAAACACCCAAAAGTTCAAAATAATTGGGTAACCAAAAAAAAAACAAAATTAAATAGATGAGTGACTCTTTTATAACTTTTCGTAGTATAGAAAAAGAACATAGTTGGGTGACTACTAATGCAGTTTATACTTTTATTATCCATACAAAAACAGCACAGTTATTCAAATGTTCTTCAAATACACTGCAACAGGGAAAAGTACCATGAAAACCCTTTTCTAAGAGCCAGATTGTATTTTGCCCTCTTTCTCAAAAAATGAGCAAAATAATCTCTTTACATTAGATTGAAGAGCAAATAGGTAATTTCTTTTAAAAATTCCATCCCTTTATACGATTAAAAACAGGTGTAACTGACAGAATAACCACACAATAACATATGACATGTTAATATTAAAAACAAGTTTATGTATGTTAGTGTGAGGTACATGCGACACGTCACGTCTTAATATCTAATTATTTTGTCAATCGCGTCAATTTTTAACGGTACAATTAGATAAATTTTTTAATAAAAAGAATAAGTTTACTCTTTCATCTTACAACCTTTCATAATAATTGGAAGGGACTCAATCATAGTCTTAAATGCCACCTTAGTATGTAACTTTTCACTGCTGTTCCGTGCTGCCTTTCTCACCTCTGGTTGGACGAGATTTTGCACTTACAGAAGGTTTCTAAAGGAATGGGGTTGTGTTGTTGTTCAAGTGATACATAATTCTCTGTGTTGTCAGCATTTCTTCGATAAATGTATCGAAAAACACTTTCTTTTTTCATTTCATAAAATATTCAAAGGAAGTACAATGCAATTTTTAATGAATATCCTTCATCAGGTTAATTGATTAGTTCATCGATACCATAATCACATAGAAGTAAGAAAGTAGAAAAGTACTTGCAAATTCAAGTGTGAGGTAGACGAGGGACTATAACAGGAACACCCCGAACCTTCTCAAGGGCAAAACTTATCCTTAATGGTCGACCTAACAATGCCTGCAGCGAAACCAGTTCTCAACATAAATATGATCTCCTATGGAAGATGACTTTCAGGTTCAAAAGTACAAGTCTCAATACCTTTCCATCCATAGCATCTTTTGCAGACATGGCTTCATTTTCATTAGAAAAATGGACAAACCCAAAGCCTCTTGACCGACCAGTCTCTTTATCATACATTATCCTCACTAGAAAAAATTTATCAAAGAGCGAAACAGGCCGATTATATGAAGCTTTCCAGTTCAAGTCATTGTTTTCCAAAGACTATTTAATGAAGACACTGTGATCACTGAGACAATTTATCGAACACATAGAGGACGAGTCTACTAACCTTCGGAGACATTGCCAAAAGAAGAGAAGGCGTCTTTCAAAGATTTCTCGTCAACCGACCATGATAATCCTTCAATACCCAATTTCCCATTATGTTAAAAACAATCGGAAAGACAAAAACCGAAAGAGATGAGAAAGAAAATGAGACCTGCAACAAAGAGTTTGCTGGAAGATGAAGGAGGTGAGTGTGAGCTATAGAATCGCAAGGTTGAAGGTGAAATTGAGTTATCAAGTATAGTTGAAACTCTTCCGGCGATGAACCTACCAACACTGTTCTTCATTTCTTCGCCAAAAATAAAAAGCATTCTTGTTTGAGATGGTAGTGTTGAAAGAGCGTAAATATGTTATAGTTATGGATAAAATATGACTATAGTCCCTATACTTTTGAAAATTAGGAATTTAGTCCCTCTATATTCAAGTTCCAAAATTTAGGTCCAATTGTGTTAATTTTTTTGTTAAATTTAGGTTAATTACAACATATTTTTTTAATTACATGGATACCTAGTGAGTATTTTTTTATTTATTTCAAAATGCCATAGAAACCAATTTAACAAAAAAAATTAACAGTGTTAACAGTTGGATCTAAATTTTAAAATTTGAAAATAAAGAGACTAAATTCCTAAAAATACAAGTACAAGGACTAAATTCCTAATTTTCCAAAACTACACGCAGCACATTGTAATCTATATTTATTTGTATAATTTTTTTAGTGTATGGTAAATAGAATATTTTGAAATTGGGATAATATAATTTTTGACCCTATTGTTAAGTCTACTGAGTTGGTACTTTTTTAATATATTATAAGGTAAACTACACTAAAGGTCACTTAATTATGATTTTTTTTCTTTTCTAGTCACCCAATTATTAGTTAATTTCTTTTTTGTCATCTAGCTATGAAAAGTTGCAAAATGGTCACTCAACTATTCAATTTTTTCTTTTTTGGTCACCTACTGGTTAAAGTAAAAATGGAAACACCCAAAAATCTAATATAGTTGGGTGACCAAAAAAGACAAAATTGAATAGTTGAGTGACAAAAAAAAGAAATTTATTAATAATTGAGTAATCATTTTGTAACTTTTCATAGTTGGGTGACAAAAAAAAACATAATTAAATATACTACTTGAAATTGGGATAATATAATTTTTACCCCTCATAAATTAAGTCTATTTTTGATGTCTGTACCTCTTTAATATATTGTATTACTTTGATAATATAATCTATACCACTATATATTTTTGGTAGTTAGGCCTTCCTTCTTTAACACCTCTCTAAGCCATTTTTTCAATTTTGGGCCTTATATTACTTTTGAATTTAAAATTTAATCTTTATACTTTATTTTTTACACGATTTAGTACCCCTTTTTTTTTTGCCTTATAAGATAATGGTAAACGGTATAATTTCATTAGTACATCCCTAATTGTGCTCACCCCCCAAGCTGTAGTGTTTTTACCCAACTTGAACATGGTGATAGTTAATGTTGAAAAAAAAAGAAAAAGTTGAATCTTCTTAAGTTTTCTTCATGATTTTTCCCTTAAATTTTTTATTTATAAAATTATTATTTTATTATTTTAATAAATAAATTTTATGTTAGAAAAATGGGTTTTGATTTATTTATATATATATTTATAATTTTGTATGTATTTTTTTTATAAAATATTATGTACTTTTATCGAAAAATAAACTTTTAAATATAACTTTCAAGAGTATATTAAATTTAATAATTTGTATTCCTAACTTCTAAATGGAGTTGATAGAAAAAGTTAAAATTAAAAACGGAAATTTTGCCAATCTCTTAATGGGCCTACAAAATGTAAAAAAATTAATTATTGGACTCATTTCGATAAATACATTGAGAAATAAAAAAAAAAGAGGCTAAAATGTTAAAAATAATAGAGAAACTAAATTTGTATAAACCCACAAGTACAAGATTTATCCTTAAATTTACCAAAAAATTAGATACAAATACATATAAGGTTGAAATTATGAAATATGGGTCATCATTTGGTACCATATATTTTTTTATTCCACACGCAACTTTAAAAATTTGTGATATATATTTTTAATATTTTACTATATCGATAATTGTCAATCCCTGACCTTATTTATGAAATTTAAAAACTCCTCCAATATACGAAATATGCAAAATGATTTTGAACGGGAGAGAAAAGAAAAACCTACAAGAAGCACAAATTCATGATTAATTGTTCTTTTTTATTGGTGGAGAATCGTTTGGAATTATATTTTTCTTATTTTATTTTAACGAGGTAAGTTAAATACAAAATCTAAGGCTTAGAATAATTTATTTCGATCTAACGGCTAAAATCATTTTAGTTTTTATGATTCTCATTTTGATTTTTACAGTTCACAATTCTACAATTTTGTAAGTAAAGTTGAGAACGAAAACCGCGTTAAGTAAATAAAATGATTATTAGAATCAAAGAAAAAGTAATTTGTTCCATTTGATCAACAAATCATAACAATGTGTGTTCTTTCGGTTTTAAACCGAAGCTAAAGAGTCTAAGTTTCTTTTCAATATCGAGAAGATTATCTTCCGTTTCGATTAAAAATTTCGGTATATTTTAATTTGTTTCGAACATTAGTTAACTTACATTGATACTTATAGGCTCGAACTATTAAGATTTCGATAAGTAATTATATGAATCGGTAGGCTACTATATTAGTTTAATTAGGGGATAATTGTTCGAACATGCTTAAACCTTCTTTCTAACATTTCTTGTTATTGTCTGTAAGTAATGCGTGCGGATTATACATATATTAAGCCTCCAAAAGATAATCATTGTTTCAAAGAAAAATATGGGAAAACCAATCAAATAACATTCACTTGAGATGAAAAAAAAGTAATTTAAAAAAACCATAGATATACATATACATATATATGTGCAAATAGTAATCATCATATAAAAAAATCAAACTAGCATATAGTATTGATCATAGATTCAATAAACTATACATACACATACACATATACATATAGTAATCATCATATAAAAGAACATCAAACTAGCATATAGTATTGATCATAGATTCAATAAACTATACATACACATACATATATACATATATAGTAGTTATTATATAGAAAAACAACATCAAAATAATATAGCACTGATCAAAGATTCAATAAACTAAATAGATGTGCATGTACATAAAATCATAATCATCTCAGTTGTATTGAACCAACAAACATACTTAAAATTTCAGTTCTAGGGCAACATGAAAAAGACATAAACTATAATGTCAAATGGCAAACACGACAAACTAGTTGACAGCCATTTATATTTTATGCAAAAAACAACAAGGGTTTTCAGGCACAAGTTTAAACCCTAAAAGGATAGATAGAAACTAAGAAACCAAACATACATACATACATATGTATATGTGTATATGTATAAGCAAATGGTAGCTGAAACCCAGAAATTTGGTAATTTGATAATCAAACCTCACTATCTGAATCATCTGAATCTTCTCCAATATAAGGTTCATTCAAATCAAAATCTAGCTGCTGTGTCTTGTTGTTCTTGGTGTAGTATTGTTTTGCCTCTTCTTTCAATGGAGTTGTTTTAGGGTTTTTAGTGTAGAAGCTTGTCTTCAATGGTGTCTTATGGATTTTTGTATTATCTATTTCAAATGAATTACCTCTAGATAGCTTCATAAGACAATAAGCAGCTTCGGTTATCTCATCCTCGGTGTCGGTATCGGCATCGGCGTTGTTGGCGTGATCGGAACGAGTTGATTTCTCGAACCGTTTAGTGGTGGTGGTCCATTTGGGGAGGGATTTCAACAGATCGGAAGCGGAGCCTTTGATCTGATCAACCACGACGGCTTCGTCGTTCTCCGACACACTCGAACAACAGCTGTTCCTGTCGGAAGGCGGGGGCCTTATCCCTCTCCAGTTTCTCTCAGGGTGATTCCTCATGTGACCGAACAAGGATTTCAATGACTTGAAATCCTTCTTGCAAATACAGCAGCTCACTTTCTCTTCGCTTCCATGGCTCTCATGCGGAGTTTCCGCCGCCGCTACCGCCGCCATGATCGGAATCTTCTTACGGATGTTATTATTGTTGTTGTTCCTTGGCTGACGCTTTGATATCTTCTTATAACGGCCACCATTCTTGTTAGCTTTCATATGGATCCTTACATGACCTCCCAACGCCTTACCCGACGTAAACCCTTTGCTGCAAACAGGACAAACATGTTGATCACCACCGTCTCCTCCTCCTCCTCCTCCTCCTCCTCCACCTCCGCCGCCGGAGCCGCCGTAGCTTTTCTTGGAGATCTTGAGCTTCACCATGAGCTTGTTATTGTTTGGCTTTAATGGCACTGAATCTGATGTTTCAATTGAAACTGATCCTTTTTCCATGGTGTTAGTCACTTGATCATCCATCAAAACACACAAAAAAAAAACCAACAACACAAAAAAACCCAAAGATTTGGGTGTTTTTTATTTCCTCGGAAAATTAAAAAAGAAAATTGGGAATTTTAGAAGACTGATTGAATTAAAAACGGCATGTAAAGGGACAAAAGAGCAAAGAGTTCAAGATTTTAGGGCAAAGAAAAAGGGATTTGAGCTATATTGAAGGAAGAAAAAATACATTTCAAATAATGAAAATTACTCATAAATATTAAGTGAAAAAATACTTACATTTTCTTCTTCTTTTTATTGACTTTCCAATGCATATGAAATATTTCTTAATTTCTTTGATATCCCCACCTTCAATGTTCAATGTGTATTTATTTGATAGGATTTTTTAGTCACTTTTTTCTTCTTAATTTTCCATATATATAAAGTATTTATATATTGTTTATGTGTTAGAGATGGAAACTTCTTATAAAATCTCGGGTTCGGGTCGTGACATATATAGAAAATGATATTAACAAGGCGAAAATTTTTTCGTTGCGAGCTTATCGTATCATATATATGATTTAGATGATCGGGATCGTTGGTTGTTGGTGTCTTGGATCAACATTCGAATCGTGTGTCATCCATTCCCTCACCAAATAGTTTAACGGATTAATTTTAAAAAGAAATTACTAAAAGATAAAATAGAAGACACTTATCTCTTAAAGTTTGTTATAAAATACAATTACGGAGAAAATTTTAAATAAAAAATAATTATACCCTTATTGTTTATATATGTATTTTTAATTATTTATTTTTCATTTTTATTTACAAAATAATAAAAACTTAATTATATATTAATTAGTTACAATTATTTAGAAAGTTTTAATAAAAAAATTGATAATAATTTTTTAAAAATAAAGTTATTGGCCTAACAGTAATCTTAAGATCCTGGGAATTTTAACATCTTATCTCGAAGTCACATTTTGTGTAAATCATATGTAACTTCTTAATCCATATTTATTCTAATTTATGTCTCAATACGTGTGAGAGTTTTGTGTAGGCTTATTTTGGTATAGGCCTGAATATGTTATTTTGTATATCGAGCTCTATAATATATTTGCAATTGTGATTGTACTTGTAATTTTCGGAAAAAATAATGGAGTTAAATATTTTAATTGAAAAATGTTATTATATTAGAATGTAATACACCTTATAATTTTTTAACATTATCTTCGTTATAGGTTCTTATCATATATATTCTTTTTTTATGTAATGCCTATAACTATATTTAGCTCCTCCCCAGCCCTTAAATAGATGGATAATGCGCTTCAGCGCACTCGAACCCACGTCTTCTTGCACTAACAATAATACCGATGCCAATCGAGTTAATGGCTAATTGAATATTATAAATTAAATTAATTAATGGCATGTTTTATACAATGCTTATAACTATACATAGTGTCTCCCCAACCCTTAAATAAGAGAATAATGGGCTTCAGTGCACGATGCTTATAACTATACATAGCTCCTCCCCAACCCTTAAATAAGAGGATAATGCGCTTCGGCGCACTTGAACCCACGTCTTCCTGCACTAACAACAATACCGATGCCAATCGAGTTAAGACTGGCTAATTGAATATTAAAATTAAATTAATTAATGGCATGTTTTAGCCATGAATGCTGTTTTAAATAAAAATAATTACCCTTAAACTATTTTATTTATGTGCTAAAATAATTATGAGAATGGAGATCAGACTAAATTTAATATGAAAGGCATTTAGTCTTTCTAACTTCTATTAATGCGTTATATTCAAAATAATACACACGAATACTTTATATAATTTCAATTATTGAAATAAAAAAATTATTTTAAAATATAATAAAATAAAAATTATATTAAATCTAATAGTAGATAATTACATTTGAATCTTGACAATCTATTGGCTGTAAAATTTTTTAATATTTTATTAATTTATATATTTTAATTTTTAATATATATATTTAATTTCATAATAATAATATAACCTGATATTTAATTAAAAATAAAAAAATATAAACTTACTAAAAATACATCTAAAATGAAGCTAGACAAATGGGTGTCAAATTTTAGATGTATTGGGACAACCTTGTGTCCAAATTCATTCTTAATGTGAAAAAAAGAAATATTCTTTTTTTTATTAATTTATATATTTTTAAAGTTTTTAATTTTTTTTAATTTATGTCTACCACATGGTTGGCATACTAAGAAGTTGCTACATTTCACCATCGGATTGGCTATCAGTGCCACATCAACACAAAACTAACGGTGTTAGTGCGAAAGTAACAACCTGGGTGACGAAAAACAAATTCAAATACCAATTAAGTCCAAAAAAAAAAAATTTGGTATCAACTAAGTACTTTTAGAGAATGGGGCAAACTATATATTAACATATCAAACAAATTTTATAATTCAAATTCAACACCTAATTTCCATTTCATCAATAACACCTAAGTTAAAATTATATAGACTGACAATTAAATTTATTGTTGTTGCAATATCTTAAAGACTATTGGGCTACACATTACATCTCTACTTGTAAGGGAGGAAGTTCTATAAGGCATATTTCGAGGGAGGAGACGACAAAAATAGAAAGGTGGATTCAACTAAGTTCTGATGGAACGATTAAAATTAACACAAGTTGTGTTGTTGTAGGAGGAGCTTTGAAAGATCAAAATGGGGAATGGATATTTGGGTTTAATTGCGGATTAGGGAAATGCTCTGTTTTCAAAGTTGAACTGTGGGGTATTCTTGATGGTGTGACATTGGTACAAGGAAGATAGCATGATAGAGTTTTGGTGAGGACAAACAACTTGGAAGTTATTGGGGTGATCAAGGTCTTATCAAAATGATCCTATTCGAAAATAATCAGATGTATTATACAACTCTTGCAAAATGAGGAGAACTAGTGTAATACCCAAAAAAAAATACTACAGTAAGAAAGTAAGATAATATTCTTGATGTACGAGCCCATTTTGCCCGGGCCCAGTGCCAAAACAAAAACAAAATAAAAATAAAACATAAAACCAAATACATGAAATAAAGTCTAAATTGCAGCCCAAATTTCATATGGCCCAAACTACCCAAAATTAACCCTAAACCCAAAACAAACATAACCCTAGCCCAAGATTAACCCCATTTTCAGCAAACCCTAGTTTGCTTCCCCAAGCTAGCCGTCGCAAGCTTCCATGCGTGGCCCCCTCGTCTGCCACGCCCTCGTCTGCCACGCCTCCAACTCTCGACCACGCCTCCAAACCACTGTCGGCCATGGCCACCTGCAAGAAGCCAAGTAGAAATAAACAAATAGAAAATAAACAATTGTAATCGGTTATAAAAACCGAAAATCTCACCATTGCTAGGGGGGTTTTTCGTTGTAAAAGACATACATCAAAAATCAAATACAGAACTAAGATTGGAAAAAGGTTGTTCTTCTTTTAAAAAATTTTTGTTCTCTTCGTTCTTTTTTTCATAGTTTTTGTTTTTCTGTTCTTTTCTTTTATTTCAAATCTATTTAAAAGTAATTAAAAAACAAAAAAAAAGGAAAAAAGAAGGTTACCTGAATCGGCCCCTAGGCCCGCCGTCGATGGTGATTCGCCGTCGCCGAATGTGGGTTCAAGGAGGGGCCAAAGTTCTTCTCTTTCCCCTCGTCTCTTCGTTCCATGGCCTCGTCCCATGAGCGCGTTTCAAGGCGCCGATAGGAGCCTTCTTCGCACAGCTCCGATCACCGGACAGCGAAGGCATGGCGGCGACGGGGTTTCAATCTTGGAACCCTAGCAGAGGAGGGAGTTTCCCTTTATTTTTTCTTTTTTTCTTCTTGCGTTCTGTAAAGAATGAAGCAGCAGAAAAAATAAGGCAATTTTTTTAGTTTTTATTTTGATTTGTGATACGGCGCCGTTTAAAGGGGAGACCTGCGCACTTTGCCCTAATGGTTTATTTGCGCTTTTGGTCCCTCTAGCTCTGCGACACGTTCCATGTAGCCTTTCAATTCTTTTAATCTTGGCCGCATATTTTTTCGTCTCCTCCAATTTAGTCCGCGCATAAATGCGGCGCTTCAAGACTTGGGCATATTTCCCGATCAGTCCTCCGTACTTTGCGCGCGCCTCATTTCAGTCTCCCAGCCTTTAAATATCTCATATTTCAGCCCCAAATCATTTTATTTGTTTGCAATTCGCCCCCAAATTTTAGTTTAGTTTTCAATTTAATCCCTTATTTGTTATTTTAGTTATTTTATCATTAAATTAGTTATTTTAATATTATTATTACTATTATATTACATTACTATTATTATTGTTATCTATTCATTTATATTTATATTTATTTAAATTTTCGGTACATATATATACTTATATTTTTATATATTTTACAACTTATGTACATACCTATATATTTATATACATATTTTCATTTTCATAAATATATATACGTACACATTTTTCTCTAATATATATATGTATATATATATACTCATATACATTTCTTACTATATCTTATAATTTATATATATACACGTATATTTTCTCTATTTATTTTAAATATATTTTTATATTTCATATTTTCTACATGCATATATATATACTTATCTATTTACATATTTTAACTCATATACCTATACATGTATACATATTTACATATATTTTTATATTTAATAATCTCACAATACGTATACGTACATAGATTTTTCATATTTTCATAGTTTTGTGTACATTCATGTATATACGTTCTTTACATTTATTCGTTATTTATTTATTTATCTTCATTTTCATTATTATTTATATTTAATAATCTTATTTTCGTTGCTATTACTCGTGTTGTTTTTATGCCATCATATTCGTTATTGTTTTGTCATGCATTAACACCAAACATCGAAAGGAAAGTTTTTTCTAAATAAGGCAATATTTCGCGTTTGGAAAATCGAGAAAACGTGCCCTAACGTGCTGGGTTTCGATTTCTCGTTCGACTAAATAGCCAAATATCCTCTTAAAGCTTCAAAGTATGGTTTCAT